>NW_014040906.1:178749-308971 GCF_000293215.1 Trichosporon asahii var. asahii CBS 2479
GGCGTGTCAGAGACGCTCGTGAAGGTCTGCTCGCGGTCGCCCTGCGAGTTGACGCCGCGGGTGGCGGCGTAAGCAGCGCCAGCGCCGGCGGCACCGGCACCAGCACCGACGGCGGCGGCAGTGCCGGCACCGTGGCCCTGGCCCTGCTGAGCACCAGTCTGGCCAGTCTGGCCGGTCTGGCCCTGGGAGGCGACGTTCTGGGTCTGGTGGCCGCCGATGGCTCCGCCGGTGAGACGCCTGGCGTTAGTACTAGGTCAGGGGCAGATAAAATAGATAAGAGATCAGGGGGTGAGAGATGCAGTTAGGACAGAGAAAGGGTAAGCTGCGAGCTGACGGATTCAGAACAAAGGGCTCAAGGGCGTTGCAACATTAGAAGACAAGTCTGACCGAGCCGTGCACCAGGCCATCGCGGCCGGCCGTCGAATGCACCGGTACTCGAGCACCGACGTCCGTGGGGGTGATCAGTCCCCAGAACGGCGGCGTCGGGTACCTGTGACGTTCCTCGGGCCATGCGGCCTCGTGGCTCTGGCGCTGGGGGCTCGGCGACTTGATGAAATCTCAATGAACCTCCACCGTTGGACCCTTCGTCTGAATCCCATCATCCTCAGCAGGAAGAGCGGTGAAGCCGAAGGGGCGGGGCCGGTTTTCGACTAGTTTATTGCCTATGCATCTCTCGGGGGAAGACGGGGAGAGAAAGTGGCTACTTACTGCTTGCCGGCGACGAACTGGCCGACAATCTTGGAGAAGTACTGGGAAGGTCAGCGAATGTTTTGTTTATGGGCCCTGCGCAGCGCGGGCCAATCAATTGCCCGAGGAATGTAGCGCTTTGCGGGAAACTCACCTCGCCCTGGTACTTGGCAAGCTGGAGCTCACCCTGGGTGGGGGTGCGCGAGCCGTCAGCGGCGGCGACGGTGGAGACACCGTAGGCGGAGCCACCGTGGACGTCGGTCAGGTCGGTGAGGTAGGGCTGGGTGTAACCGAGGGGAACGTAGATGATGCCGTGGTGGACGAACCAGGGGATGGTGGTCAGGTGGGTGGTCTCCTGGCCACCGTGCTGGGACGCGGTCGAGGTGAAGGTCGAGGCGAACTTGCCGGCGAGGGCGCCAGAGGCCCAGAGCTGGCCAGTGGTGTCGAAGAAGGCCGAGACCTGGGCGGGGAGACGGCCGTAACGGGTGGGGGCACCGAGGAGGAAGCCGTCAAGCTCCTTGAGCTCCTCGGGCTTGGTGAGGGCGTCAATGATGGGGTACTTGGGCTTGAGCGAGCCACCAGCGTGCATCTTCTGGAGAACCTCGGCGGGGAGGGTCTCCTGGATCTGGTAAGGCTTGGCGATGGCGCCAGCGGCCTCGACACCCTTGATGACCTCCTCAGCGAGGGTGCTGCGACTGTTAGCTAACATCCACGGCAAAGTAGTGTAGCTAGCTGCCAGATCCTGGGTTCTGGGAGTCAACGCCAGTACTCACGCAACGTGGCCGTAGGTGCTGTAGAAGATGACACCGATAACGGGCTTGCGGACGGCAGCGGCAGCGGCAGACCTGCATGTTAGCTGAATCCGTTGGACTGGTGCGTCGAGCTGGCGGGTGCGGTGTCGGTGGTCGCGAGCTCAATGTTTGATTCTCACATTTTGGCAGATGTTTGTCTGGTTCGGAGTCAGCGATGAGGAGAAGAGAGAAAAGAGGAGGAAAAGATAGAGTTGAGTGGATGGGTTGGTGGTGGGGGATCGAGGGATCGAGGGATGGGGAATGCGGTCAGAGGGCTGAGAGAGCAGAGGGAGGACCGAGGAAGGAGAGGGAAGGTTGCGATGACGATACGCACAGTGTGAAGTTTGTCTGGACTGTGTGGGAACGTGGCTCGTACTGCCGGGAGCGGTTATATACGGGCGTCGGCGGTGCTGCGATGAATGCGGTCGCTTCTGCCTGAAGCGGCTAGGCCCTGGCGCCCTGGAAACATTGGATGCGGTGTGCCGAGGAGCGAGCACTCAACCGCTGGCCGGCATCCGTCTGGCTGGCTGGCTGGCTGGCTGCACCATCGTCCACCGTAGACAGCGCGAGTGTCGAGTGGTGGTGCGGCGGTGGTGGTTTGCTTGTTCGGAGGGAACGCTGACAGAGCAGGCGCGCGACGAGCACTCCAAAGTGCGCCAGGCGGGCCTTCCCTGACGTCATTTGTCATCTTGCACAGGCATTTATTTCCTCTTTCGGACTCTCGTTCTCATGTCTTTTGAAGCAGGGCACTACGATTCAGGAACAAGGCCACGTGGATATCCTTCTTCCTCACCGTGCACAAGACCGAGTCACCGAGCCTGGGCTGGTCCGCCCTGGCCTACAGACAGGCCTAAATTACCTAATACGTCCCAGCTAGTCGGCGGTGCGGAGGAAGCTGCACCACCATTTCCGGCACATTATTCATCGATCGCACCCCGCCTTCACTTTCTTTGAATCAGATTCGTCCGACCAAAAGCAAATGTCCAAGCGAGCATCCGGCTCCAAATACTCCAGTAGGCGCCCCAGCATTGGAGCCACCGCTCCATCGGGGTTCGGACAGTCTAGCCTCCCCTCTGTCGGAGCGTCTTCGCGATCGCTGCCCGTGCCTCGTTTCCTGCATCCTGTATCCTGACCGGAATGTCCTGAAGCATCGCTGGAGCGCCGGAACGCCTGTCTCACTTCTCTCGGCACCCAGATGTCTGCCGCAGTGTCAAGGAGTTGGAGGTGCGCACTATGAACAAACATCCAGTTGCTCCGCAGATTACGACAGAGCACTCCATCACTCCACTGCATAACGTACACTGCTCTGGTCTGTCCATTTGGCTTGTTTCGGAACATTTCTATGCCATTTCCGTGCCAAGTAGTAGAGCTAGACGCCGACCGCCTGTGCGCAGTGCGGGGATGCGGAGAGCGGCCACCTCCCCGCCCTTTGCCTGCGGCCTGTCGTGCGGTTTCCTGCGGAACTGACAGCAAGCATAGTGTGGTGGCTTCAGTAAGCCAACCTCAGGGTGAAGGGAGCAAGGGACTAACCGCGGCCCGTCTAATCAGTCTAGATGCTATTTTCATGCGAGAATGCTTACACTGAGCCTCTGACTTTGGTGTCCATCGCCGAAGCCGAGGTCCTCGGATGCGGTGTCTGTCTATCGCCGCCGCGGACGCGACGTGACGCGTATCTGTCTGACGCGTCCGTGTTCTCCGGCTTGCTTTATTAATCATGCCGCCGTGCCGGTCCCGGAGTGATCGTCATCACGTCTTCTGACCCGGCGACGGGGCCGTCAATCTCCACTGATCATTCGCCGGCACAGGGGGCAGATTCGGCACGAGCCTCCGTCGGCGTGTCCGGTCGTGGACCGCTCTCGCTCGGTTCCCCAACATGCTCCAGTGAGGCGGCTTCTGACAATGTGTGTCTCAGACACACGTCTCTCGCCTCGCTTTCGCTCCATCACTGTTTCGTTGTCATCGTGACCAGAATTGAACCACCTACGATCGACCCAGCCGACGATGGCTACCAGGTGACTGACGACTCACCTCTCCGACTGGCTCACGACAA
Organism: Trichosporon asahii var. asahii CBS 2479; assembly: GCF_000293215.1. NCBI lineage: Eukaryota > Fungi > Basidiomycota > Tremellomycetes > Trichosporonales > Trichosporonaceae > Trichosporon > Trichosporon asahii. The sequence continues at coordinate 182,278 of NW_014040906.1, forward strand.
CGAACATCTGCTCACGACCAGTAGCTAACATCTCATCTACTCAAGGTACTTGCAATTACTCTGATCCGTCTTCTTCACATTGCTCAGATCCGTACCCAACAACCCAGCGCGCTTAATCCACGCATCGACCTTCTCGTCCCCGGGCTCCTGCACCCTGCTGAGCAAGAACAAAGTGGAGAAGTTCTGGCTCTGCACGACGGCCCAATCGCCCGTGTAGTCCTGCACGACATAGTTGGGTCCGGGGCAGGGATTCCCCCGTGCGCCGGGCACGCCTTCGAACTCGACGGTGTAAACGCCACTTGCGCCATAAGTGGCGGGCACGGGCGAGGCTTTGCCGACAGCCTGGTTGAAGGACCCGTCGGGGCGCTCCGACGTGTTGTTCACGCCGACGGTGCCGTCGTCATTGAGGGTGTAGAAGGCCGCGACACACTTCTGTCCCGCCGTGTACGGGAACTCGGTGCCTGCCACTTGATACCAGCGTCCCATGTAGCTGGTCAGGTCGAAGGCAATGTCGGGACGCGCGTAGTAGCACGAGCCGTCCCAGGTCGCTGGGACTGGCGTTGGCGCGCGGGGAGGCACGCCCGCGCCGTTGCCGGCCTGGTCGCCGCCGCCCATGTCCCCGCCGTCGCTGCCGTCGGAGCTGGAGCCGCCGTTGGAGCCCATGTCGCCAGAGTTGCCTTGGTTGTCGGCGCCACCGCCATGGTCACCACCGCCGTGGTCGCCGCCGTCGCCGCCGTCGTTGTTGGCCAGCACGCCCGCGACGAGAAGTAGGAGAGCGAGAGAGATTGAGCGCATGTCGTTTGTCGGTATGGGGGAGTTTTCACTCTGAGTATCAGAGCAGAGACTTATATGCCCATCTACGGCCAGCGGCTGGCCGGATTCAACGTTCTATCGATCCCCAGGTCCTATCAGATAAAGTTTGTGGATCCATGGGAGCGATGACGGCGCCGAGCGTACGGCCAGGCTCTCATCTGCCCGATCAGCCCATGAGAGGTGCCACTGCGTTGCGCAGCAGGTGTACCTCTGTCAACTTGCTGGCTTCTTCTGTGAACTTCAAATCCTTGACCTGCCAGTGTGCTTGGCGGATCATCATTGCTCGATAGGCTGTGGCCAGTGACAGAAGCTAGTGAGTGGAGCAGCTGGAGCAGCGACGTTGGTGGCGTCATGGCGTCATCATCTTCTGGACGCCGAGCACGGATATGGTACTCGGCCGTCGGGTTGTGCTCACAACAAATAGAATTCAGCGATCACCCGTCCCCTGGGACTGGGTCGTGGATATCGCTGTCGATCCAATGACCCGGTGAGGTTGTGAGGTCATGGCAGAGTAAGGCGGAGATTTCTCCGAGATACGCAGGAAAACGAGGTCTTGCCCGGATACAAGACGGCCAGCTTCGCAGAGTAACAAGCGCCATGCTGAGGCGATCTCGTGGAGCTTGTGGATCACGATTAGCTTCGGGCCTAGGCACTCCTCGGGTCTCTTGTACTCGTCGCCGAGCGGACAGTGGACACGGCCGCCGGTCCTTTCATTACTAGCTCCACCCGTCTCGAGGTACTGGTGCGATTGCTTTATGAGCTCTGCACGGCGACGCAAGTGCTCGACAGTGGATGTGATCGACCGGGTCTTCATGAGATCGTGAGATTGACACGGGTGGCTTGGCATTCTGTCTCATCTCATCGTCAGACACCCGGCGCCGGCGATCACTTCCGGCGCACACGAGCTCCGAGCTCGATGATTCCGAGTAAATCCCTCACACACCTTATGCATTGGTCGTTGTTCTTAGCGCTCCGCTCGCCGTCCTCAGCGCCAGCGTACACTGCACGGCGGCGGGGTCGTCTCCTACCAGAAACCGAAACACCGAGCCAGGCACGGCGTTTGGGGCACCAGCCGCTGCCTCCACAACGACGTCATGCGTCACCATGGAGTGCGTGCGGCGATCCCTCAGTAGCGCGACAAGCGTCTCTGGCATTCTGCATCCACAACATTGCCTTCACACAACCAACCCATTCAGCATGTCCTCTGATCCGGTTGTGGACAGTGTTTCCGAGGTGAGTCTCAGCTGGAGGACACGGCCATAGCTGACTTCAGTACCGCGAGCTGCTCCAAGAGCTCGAGGCGACCGAGTATGCGCCCCCGACGTACGAGGCGATGAAGAAGCACCTCAGCACCACCAAGGTTGAGCTGTCGCGCGAGGAAGGAAAGCTCAAGAAACTTGTGGAAGAGACGTAAGCTGGCCCACGCTGTGATATCTAGCTAACAACAGGCGGAAGGAGTTCAAGGATTGGGAAGACATCAAGAACCGGACGACGAAGCGGCTCTTTGTGAAAGTGAAGCACATGGGCTCGCACAAGGAGAAGCTGGACGCAATGGAAGAGAAGGAGGAGCGGGAGTACGTCGAGGCGTTCGGGAAGGAGCAGGACTCGCGTGCCAAGATCTCCGAACTGCAGTCGCAGATCAAGGATCTCGAGCAGCAGCTGAAGGCGCTGGAACCGTATGTCGCGCAGAACCAGCGCCTGCAGCGACAACTGGCGGCACTGTACAAGCGTGTCTTTGACGGCCCCACGCCACAGTATCCGCAGGAAGACGCGGCCGAGAACAAGTACCATGCGGCCGAGAAGAGACAGCGCGAGCTGCTCGAGCACCAGACCAACTTGCGGCGCGCGAATCAGCTCGTCCAGCGCGCCACCATGCTGATTACGTCCGCACAGAGGAGTGCGCGAGAGGCGCAGAGCGCATCCCAGTGGGATATGTGGGGCGGCGGCCGCATGGCGGACTACATGGAGCGATCAGCGCTGGGACAGGCGCAGAACTGTATCGACCAAGCGCGCATGACCTGGGAGCAGGCGAGGCAGTACGTGCCGGAGCTCGCGCCGTTCCCGCAAACCACAATGCCGATGGGGTAAGTGTCTCCCTATTCACATCCCTCGCCGGCCCTCGTCATCGGACAGGAGCTCTGGCATAGCTCACTTGTTTTTGCCATCCGAGCTAACATCACAGCAACCTCTTCGGCGACGTCTTCTTCGACAACATCTGGAGCGACATGGCCTTCCACCAGAAGATCATGGACGCCTCGCGGCGTCTGGACGCCGTCGCTGCCGCGATCGCAGACGGCGCCAGACGAGTCAACGCACGCACAGGCGAGGCGGAGCAGCTGGCCCAAGGAGCGGGGAGGGAGCTGGACGCGGCACGCAAGCAGCTCGACGGCGTGCGCCGGGAAATCTTCGAACGGGCTGCAAACCCGGCACCTCAGTATAGTGCTGCACCGCCGCAGCCGCAGACGACCGAGTTCGCCCCGCCCTCTGGCCCGCCGCCGCAGGGCGGTGGCTTTGCGCCGCCCGATGGTCCGCCGCCCCCGAGCGGACTTGGAGCGCAGAGGACGCCAAGCGCCCCGCCGCCGGAGTACAGGCCGTAGTTTCAGATTGTGTATGTACTGAGTGTTGTTAGCGTGCGATGCGGAAGCAGGCGCGAAAGGGGCGCAGATCTTGTTCGAACACACTGACACGTCACGCTGTCCACTTCTCACCATTGCAACGTCTTTCAACCACCCACTGGTTGCTTCATCGCCATGGACATCTACAAGCAGTGAGCTTCGATATCACTTTTGTTCAGCTGACTTCCAGCGTACCTGTCAGCAGCAACGAGCATGTCTCGCCTAATAGTGCCAGCATGCTACCGATAAGGTGAGCTGCTTCGACGTCGTGTTTAGCTGACACCCAGTGGTCAGTGACCTCTAGCGCGCACAGCCCATGACAGGCAGCCCACAGAGCAGACTGGAGCTGTAAGCTATAGGAAAGTTGTAGTGCACAGCTGACCTTCAGTGCGCACGAATGACGATACAGCTCCTCGTACTGCCCTGCTCTGGGCGGTGATTACCGTCACTGTAAGTTATCGATACAACACGCGACAGCCGGCGCGAAGGGGCTGTCCTTCAAGCCATGTGTCTCGATGGGACGAGCGGTAAGCTCTAGTGCGCTTGGGGGAGAGCTGATCGCAGCCGGATTCGTTAGCTGTGCAGCCGCTTTAAGAAGCTGACAGCAGTGGGCATTACGGTCGCTGCAGTGAGCTTCACTGGCCTGCCACCAGCTGACTTCAGGCCCCTAGCACCGGTTATCGATCGGCGCAGTCCGCCATCGCGAGTCCTGGTGAGCTACCGTTCCTATGCGCCAGCTGACTCCAGCACCCCCTGAGAGCATCAGGTCTTCAGTCGCGATCGAGCTCCGCTGCACTTGTGAGCTTCAAAGGCCGGATGACCGAGCTTACTTCAGATGATGGGCCCCGTCAGTTCGACTGGCTTGGAACCCCCCAATGCTAAAGGTCTACCACAGTATGCTAGGTTGCCAAGGCGATGGAGCTGATAACAGTCCGTGCGTCCAGACAGTGAGGACGCAAGCCTGTTTGGCGTGACCGCAACCTGCCCAACTGGAGATCGCTGACTCCTGCTCCATCAGAGTCCTCGCCAACGCTCCAAGTCACATCGCTCGTGAGCTGTTCAGATATCCCGATAGCTAATGTCAGTGCTGCTCGAGCTCCCTCGTGTTGGCCGAACGCTTGTACAGCGGGGAAAGATAGGCCGATGGGAGATGAATGTAAGCTTGCAATATGTCAACACCCGCTCGAGCTAACCACAGGCGCAATGCTAGGCGGCCCATGAAGTGGACTTCCTCTGCTTCCTCACACCTGCAGTGAAAGTGAGCTATCCCACCATAGGGTCTTTAGAGCTCACCGCAGATGTTGAGCGTTGAATCCCAAGTCGACGCGAGGTGGCGGTGCCCGACGCCACCAAGCCACAAGCTCTTACCCCCACTTCACCCACCCCGTCGCCTCCGTTCCTGTCCCTCCACAGCCCACAAAACATGCAAAAGATAGACGATTACCGCCCTGTTCTCCGCCAGGGAGTCGAACCCTGCTCTATCGCGATCACTTGGAGGTGAGGAACTCTCGTTTGAGAGGCGATTATACTAACCGATATACTAGCGAAGAGACGCCGTTTGATGGTGAGCACGCCCCCGCCGGCGCCGAGCGCCGCGTGCGATGGGTGCGAGAGCTGAGAGAACACGGTAAGCTAGGCGGCTTCCCAGAGGTTAGCTGATCGCAGACACGAGGCACCATGGACGCCGTAGCTGAAATCAGATGTCGGTACATCGAAGTTCAAGAACGCCGGCGTCAGCAAGCGAGGACAGTGCTCGATAAACTCGAACCTGCTTCGACCCCCAGTCCATGCGTCCAGTAAACCCTCGGAGGGCCGGTTCAGAGCTGTTCAGATTCGCGTTCCTATCTGCACGCATTAGGCAAGACAGCGACCCGTAAATAATCAAGCGCGTAAGCTGGCTTATCCTTCTGACCGTGGAGCTGATTGCAGATCGTAACCTCATTACCATCCGCCTATGAGCTGGACCACCTCGTATATCACCTAATGCCCAGACTGTCATAAGGTGAGCTGGGAAAGCCGGAATCATGTACTAGCTGACAGCAGTGCCACAAGCACGTTAGCTGCCTCGCGAAGTAACGGCCATCTCCTCAGGCTGCCTGCCCCCAAGATGTAGGAGGGGGTTGAAGGCCGATCACGCCGATCCCTGTAGCAAATGCAGGCAAGTTAAGTGCTGCCGTTCATCCGTCTGTGCCCGCTGTGAACTTGCGGATACATGCGTCGAGCTAATTGCAGCTCGCTACCTGATGATGCAGTGAGGCCTTGACCCGAAGCTTGTAAGCTGACTCGCGGCACATACTAGCTGACAGAAGTTCAGTAAGCAGGAAGGTCTGGTGTAACCCAAGCTAGGTTGTTCCTAGCAGCTGACCTGACCTCAGCTTCGTAAGCTACACTGGATAGTGCGAAGCTGACTCCAGGCTGAGAGTACCTGAGTAGAGGCTGGCGTTGGCAGCTGCCAACTGCTCAGGATGTAGAGTGTCATGCTCGGGCCTTGCGCTTGTTGGAGTAAGCTTCCGCACAGTCTACAAAGAGCTGATCGCAGCACGCCTTCCAGATGAGCGGTCATACGGTTGAGAAACAGTGAGCTGCCCCTGGACCAACTGCTGAGCTGACAGCAGGCTCGAGGATACGTAGACCATATCCCGATGCCCTAGCTTTCCAGACATGGGTGAGCTTGCACGGGGTGACCGGTAGCTGACTACTAGAAGTCTGAAGTGATGCTGACCTCAGGCAAAGCGAGCTGATCGAAAGCCCAGAGCTGGTTCCGCTGATGATGGTCTGTGAGCTGAGGGGAGCCTTTGTCAGCTAACCTCAGACTTCGCGCGGTGCGGTGAGCTAACGGAGAGCTGCTGCCAAGATGACTGAAGTGTCCTTTCGCTGGAACGACGACCTGCGGAAGCTGGTGAGCTACGCTTGTGTGGAGAAGCTGACCCCAGTCGTGTTAGCTGATTAGACTTGCCTGTGAGCTAACCCCAAGTATGGCAAGTCCTTGTCAGTCTGGCATTGACGACGGGGAGCTGCCTTGTGAACTTAAATACTTTGGGAGTAGCTGACCCCAGACTATCCGCAAGGGTGAGCTTCCAAGAGACCGCGGACCAGCTGACAGCAGCTGCCGTCGCTCGGAGACTGGCTGTCTGAAACTAGTGAGCTATGGAACGTCCGCAAAGCTGACACCAGCCCAGAGGCTATTTGTGAACTGCACCCTCCCTATGCTGTAGCTTACTCCAAACACGGCGTGAGCTTCCAGGGGTTGTCCCGCAGCTAACTCCAGACTGCTCTTATGAGCTATTCTGCCCCTCCGGCTCAGTTGACTCTAAGCCCTCGGTGAGCTCGGTATTACTCGTTACTAGCTGACCTCCAGACTCATGAGCTATCGGTCGTCTACGCTTAGCTAACGTCAGGTGCCCGCAACAACAATGGAGCCACCGTCGGCTGTGCAGTCACTCTGTGAGCTTGGGAAAGTGGCTGCTTAGCTTACTCCAGATGAGGTACAGGTGAGCTTGTCAAGTATTGCAACGTAGCTGACTGCAGCAGCTGCGTAGTCGTCCGGAGTCTAATTATGTAGGACGAGTGAGCTCAAGCCTCAACCTTCGCAGCTGACACCAGGCTCGAAGTCGGACGTGTGCTCTGCTCCGATCTGCGCCTGAGCTGATTCCAGTCTTGTGAGCTGCCCCTGACCTCAGGCCTAGCTGACATCAGTCCCAACTACAGCTTGACAACTGCCAAAGGTGGAGTGTGAGCTTCTAACCGATCTTCTGTAGCTGACCGCTGACCGCTGACCGCTCGCACGTTAAGGTGAGGCTAAACGACGTTCTCGCCTGAAGCTGACAACAGCCCGCTCTTTGGACAGGCTACGCGGCTAGTGCGCAGATCGTGAGCTTGGGTAGCTGTTGACTTAGCTGATAACCAGACCCCGAGCGACCGGTGAGCAGCTAGGTAGTCTCTCGCATAGCTGACTCCAGACTGAGCGAGCTCTCCCAATGTTGCACAAGCTGATCTCAGGATTTTTGCCTGAAACGAGTGAGCTGTTGCGTGGTATCAGAGCTGACACCAGCCTCGAAGTCACAGGTGAGCTATGAAGAGATGTCGAAATCAACTCCAAATCAGGTGAGCTAGTTCCCCGAAGTCTATACCAGCTGATCACAGACATACGGCTGGAACAAGTGAGCTGTCGCACACATTGAAGCTTATATCAGGTCAGTATGCAAAGGTGAGCTAACAGACAACGTTGAAGCTGACTCCAGACGAGGTGAGCTTTTCCATAGGCCTGATCAGCTAATCACAAGCTTCACGGCTGGAACGAGTGAGCTGCAGAACATGACAGTCTAAGCTGACACCAGTGCCGTGAATTCTTGTGAGCTACCACTCTGCGGGCGAGCTGACTCCTATAAGGTGAGCTGTTGTGTGGCTAAGCTTTATAGCTCACCTCCAGATGCTGCAACTATGATTGGTGAGCTACGAACGACGGCGAGAGCTGACGCCAGTCCTGAAGCCAGACGTGAGCGATGTGTGCATGATGAGGGTGAATCCAGATTAGGTGAGCTTTCCTTATGCCTCTTAGCTAACCCCAGACTCTGCTACTAGAACAATGGAACAATGGAACAATGGAACAATGGAACGCGTGAGCTGCTACACCCTGTGCAGAGCTCACTCCAGCTTTGAAGGAGTCTGTGAGCTACGCTCCAATGGTCCAGCGGACGCCAGATATACGTGGGCTGCACGCGTACTTCATGAGCTAACCTCAGACTCGCGTCTGTACGGCTGCAAGACGTAAGCTAAATTACACCAGAAGAGCTGACAGCAGTCTCGAAGGCATCTGTAGGCTAGGTCACAGTGTGAGAAGCTGACCCCAGACACAGTGTAAGCTCTCTGTGACTTATCTTAAGCTCATCCCCAGACTTCTGCACGCCTCAGTCTGCCAGCTGCCTTCAAGTTTGCCTTAGTTTCTACGTGAGCTGCCCAATGGATACCCCAAAGCTGATATCAGGCGCAAAGTGCATCTGTGAGCTATAGACCTCGGGCCCTTGAGCTAACCCCAGGCGTCAGGTGAGCTTCAAAGGCCCGTGAACAGCTAATCTCAGCTCTCGATGTTTACTGGAAGGAAGGCGGTGGGTCAGTACAATTACATGATATGCATTCTATCTCTATGCCATCTCAAACACGCGCACGCTCCTGTCCTCGCTCGCGCTGGCGAGCTTGCCTCCCTTCGACCAAGCCAGCCTCGCCACAGGACCAGCATGCCTCTGCTCCTCTGGCAGCGAGCCCTTGTGCTCACCCTGGAGGTCGTACAGCTCCACCGCACCTGCTTCCGTTCCAATCGCGAGCAGCGGTCCAGCAGCCACAGCCGTGGCCGGCGACTCGAGCTTGATCGTGCCCGTGCACGTGCCGTTCTTCCACACTTTGACCGTCTTGTCGCGCGAGGCGGTCACGAACGTCTCGTTATCGACGAACGCGCAGTCGAGCACCATGCGCGCGTGGGCTTTCTCCTCGCCCGCGACCTGCTTCCATTCGTCGCCGTCGAGCTCGTACAGCCGCCACCCACGATCGCGAGAAACGGTCAGCACGCGCTGGTCGTCCGGGCTCCATGCGATGCGCGTGACTGTGAGAGTGTGGCCGGGCAGAGTCGCGATGTGGCTCCAGTCCTTTGTCGACGTGAGGCGCACGGCGGCATGCTCGGCCGAACTGGCGCGGGAGGCCGTGGCGATCACATCGCCGCTGTGAGAGGCCGCAAGCGTCACCAACTCGTAACCGTGTCCGTAGATCTTCTCAATCTCGGGCCACAGCGTGCTCGTGCCGAGCTCCTCCTCGGTGGGCAGCGCGGCGAGCGTGGCGGCCACGCTGTGCTGTGCCTCGTGGCTCGTCTTGATCTCGGGCTCATCGTACGCCTTGCCCAGTGCGCGGTTCGAAAGACCTAGCGGCGGCACGGTCGCACCCTTCGGCAGGCTCTCGATGACCTCGGTGCTGGGATTGGCGATACCGAGCGAAGCGAGCGACTGAGCAAAGCCCTCCGTCCCCTCGAAGACTCGTACCGTCTTCTCCTCGGCTGCCGTAGCAATGCGGAAGGGAGTCAGGAACCCGCCGTCCACGAGGTCATAGCCGTGCACTTGCGGGCGGGCGATCTCGCCCCAGACAGGGGAGCCAGTCGAGGTCGCAGCGGCGTGGATGCGCGACGTCTGATCCGCGCTCGTGCTGAGGACATAGTCGCCTGAAGGATCCCAGGCGACACTCCGTGCGGCATCAAAGTGGCCCGTGACACCCGGCGTTGGATCCCATGCTCCCGCGCTGCGGCGCCAACGCTCGACGCCGCCCGTCCATCCCGTGGCAATGACCGAGTTTGGTGCCCAGACAGCACCGAAGAAGCTAAGCCCGCGCCCGCCAAAGGCTCCGAATCGGTGGGCGGGGATCCACATGCCGTCCTTCTGCCCTGACTGGTCTGTCGGCTCCCAGATAATCATTGAGTTGTCGGCGGCCGTCGAGAGGAGCGCCGTGTCGCCCAAGAAGTGGACATTCGTCAGCCCTCCCTCGTGTCCGACCAGCAGCGCCTCAAGTGTAATCGCGTATCGCACACCGGCGACGACGAACGGGTGCGCCTTTGTCGATACCTCAGCGCTTTCCTCTGCGTCGAGCTCGGCAAGCGGGTCGACCTCGCGTCCGAGTCCAATACGCCAGAGGCGGACGTAATTATCCTGCGAGCCCGAGGCGAGGAGCAGATCGGATCCAGTCGTGGTGAAGGCCAGGCAGCGAACCCAGTCCTCGTGGCCCTCGAGCATGACCGCTCGTCGGAAGGAATTGTCGGAGGGAACCCAGACCTGCACTTTTCGGTCCGTGCAGCCGACGACGAGCAGCGGCTGATCAGAGTAGGGAAGGAGAGCGAGCTCAATGTCCAGTGGGAGCTTGCCCTTCAAGTCAAGCGTGGCGACGGCCACTGGCGAGGAAGACAGTGTCCAGCGCTTAAGCACGGCGTCGCTGCCGCCCGTCATCAGCTCATTGCCGCCGGGGAAGACACCGAGGGCGGACACGCTGCCCTTGTGCGCCTTGAATGCTGCTGTGCATTTGAACTGGGGTTAACTTGAAGAACCGTGTCCAGCATTTGGTAGACTCACGCTCCGGCCCGTACCCTCCCATACCCGCACCTCGCCGACATTGTCGCCGGACACGAATGCCGTCACCTCGCCGTCACGGAGGAGTTTGACTGTCGTGACATGTCCCTTGTGTCCTAGAAGAGTGGCGAACACACCACCATCGGTTGTCTGTCGTCAGCTGGACCCCAAAGCGCAATATTGGAGGAAGGTGGAGGTCGGGGAAGGTTACTTACAGTGTCCCAGAGGGCGACGGTTGAGCCGGCGCCGTACGCAAAAACGCCTGCTGAGGACGACGCACAGCAAGAGCTTGATCGGTTCGCGCCTATTGAGACGTAGGCTGTCTGCATTGCTGAGCGTTGAGCCGTACGGGGCGCTTGGGTTGGGTTGTTGTCGAGTCTCGCTCACCCCGATCGAGCGCATTCAGACATTTCTGATGTCGTCAGGAACGGCACATGGTGGTCTCCCACGGCGGCCTCAGCTGTTGCTTTCACACGATGGCCAAACAAGTCTCCCACAGTGGCCCACAGTGGCCCACAGTGGCTGCAAACCCGATCCTGAAGAAAACGGGAGAGTGGGGAAAGGCAGTCGGGTGGGGCGGTCAGCCTGCACGTGGGGAAATCTCCCACGGCCGCCTAGGGACGCTGGAAGGAAGGCGTGCAAGGTGCTCTGTCACCCACGGATTTCTTTGACCGCGCGGGCTGGCAGGATGGATCGTTTGGGCGTGAGAGCTGCGGCAGCGTTCCAGACGAATTCCACCCAAACCTTACCTCTCGCAGGTCACTGGGCGGGCAGCGGACGGCTCAGTTGTACCACAGTCGACGCGGGCAGCAGTCAGGTGACTGTTATCTCTCGTCATTGGACCATGGTTGATCCGACTTGTGCTCGCAATCTCGGCCGCGCAGGAGGGAGCAGGAGCGTGCCTCGGTGCCCTCATTTCCGAATCCCAATTCACGGTACCACGGCACGGCCACGGGATACGGGGCCACGGTACTAACGAGCATCTAACGGGCACGACTAACCCTTCTATGCTTGCCCACCCAGGCGCCTAACCAGACCTACAATGACCTACGGGCAGTTGAAATAGACTACCCCGGATTGGTCTCCGCTTGTCTTCGTTAGAGTTTCCCGACATGTGCTGGACCGGAGATCTGGTCACCTGCATGTATCGCTGAACCTTGCTGGTGCTGGCCAGACCGCGTTCCCCGCGTCGGCCGCATCACTTGACCACGCTTGACCGGTGGATCGACCGACGCAGTCGAATTCCAGGGGAAAACGGGATTTTCACTGCGCCAGGTTGTCGCAGCATCGGACGTGTCTCTGTCAGATCTGCCCGGCCTGCCCGGCCGCCCGGCGTGGCGCTCCCCGCGTCCGACTTTGAGAGAGCATGCACGCCGGAGTGTTTGGCACGGTTGGATTAAGAGTGACGGCGGCAGAGCCAGTCTGAAACAAGCCTAATGCTTTCCGAAGGTCGTCGACGTGCACCGAAGACGATGCACGGGGGCCGATGCTCCTGTTCGGGTTCGAGGATACGGTTCCCGGACAATAGTCGTCCTGGAACAGACTCGAGCGAGACCGGTTTGGCGCGACTCTGATTGGCTGGGGTGTTTCAATATGCATCAAACGCAGTCGTCGCGGCTGCGATTGCCGTAAACTGCAGCCATGTCATGCGTCCCGTCGTCCTGGATCCGCTACCTAGACTGCACCTAGCGCTCCCTCCAACGATTCATTCGTGTCAGAGAGCAGCACGAGCGTCGCACATGCATGCCCGCATGGTAGAGGTCGTCGGGCGGGTTCGAGCCGCGGGCAAGCTTAGCTAACGTCCGTACGAAGCATGGAGGAATTAGGAGTGCAAGATGTGGGGTGTCCTGATCTCCTGACTGTCCTCCTGATCGCCCATCAGTAAGCAGGCCCCAGTTGGGCCGGGTTGATAGCGTCGATGGGCTCGTAACGAGGCAGGAAGACAGAGGAAGTATACTCGAGTCGACGGCGCCACGGTGGCCACGGCCTGAGGCGCCTTAGGAAGGTCAGGTGGCGAGCATCCGAGTATGTAGAGACTGCGCCTAACTGGCCCATCTGGGCCGGAGAGTAAGCCACGGTGAGCCACGGGCGGGGCGGAGGCAGATTTCTCTCTGACATCCCGCGTCCCCTTGATCTCCTGGTCTCCCTTGCGTCTAAAGCCTGCCCAGGTTTATCCGCCAATCCGGTTGCGTGCATTCACAACCGAGTCTTTTCGCTGCTATCCCTGGCCTGCCTAGCCCAGCCCAGCTAGAGTCAGTCAACCGCAGGCCGCTTATAATATCTCTCACCCCGCCAACCATCCACCCCCTTCCCCACACTCATCTGGTCTCTCTCTTCTCCTCAAGACCGCACCCGGCTCCTGGATCGTCTCTCTTAACCTCGAAAACACCACAGACTCGAAACACAAAGCAATAATGAAGGTCACTTCCCTTCTCCGCTACTCGCGCGCCTGCCCCTTCCTGGGTCACTCGACGCCCTCGTCTCTCCGCACCCTCGCCTCCACTGGCAGCTCCACCGGTGCCAATGCTCTCACCGCCAAGGCCATCGAGTGCCCCATGATGGGCCCTCGTCTCGCCAGCAAGAGCCAGGCCCGCGCCTACGCCTCGGTCGCTGGTAACCGCGAGGTCGAGGAAATTCACAAGGTGGGTATCTCTCAGGCAGGGTCTCCCACAACGGAGCCAGTTTTTTCGTCTCCGGCCCAGCCAAACTCTCCGAATCCGGCCGTCAACCAAGCTAACAAGATCAGCAGAAGGACATCAACTTTGACCCCACCGGCACTCCTGCTGGCAAGTGCCCCCATGCCAAGGCTGCTCAGCAGGCTGCCAGCGTCGCCCAGCAGGCCGTCAACGCCAAGGCTGCTGGCAAGGGCAAGGCGCCCGTCGCCCGCAACACCGCCGGCGGCTTTGACTATGAGACCTTCTACCAGGCCGAGCTTGACAAGAAGCACAAGGACAAGTCCTACCGCTACTTCAACAACATCAACCGTATGGCCGCCAAGTTCCCCGTCGCCCACACGGCCAAGACGTCTGAGGAGGTTGACGTCTGGTGTTCCAACGACTACCTCGGCATGAGCAAGAACCCCATTGTGCTCGACACTATGCGTCGATCCCTGAACAAGTACGGTGCCGGTGCCGGTGGTACTCGCAACATTGCCGGTAACGGTGCTCTCCACCTCGCCCTTGAGGACGAACTCGCTGGTCTGCACCGCAAGCAGGGCGCCCTCGTCTTTTCTTCGTGCTACGTCGCCAACGACGCCACGCTCTCCACCCTCGGCTCCAAGCTGCCCGGCTGTGTCATCTTCTCTGACCAGATGAACCACGCCTCGATGATTCAGGGTATCCGTCACTCGACGGCCAAGAAGGTCATTTTCAAGCACAACGACCTCGCCGACCTCGAGGCCAAGCTTCAGGCCGTCCCCAAGGACACCCCCAAGATCATTGCTTTCGAGTCGGTCTACTCCATGTCCGGCTCGGTCGCCCCCATCGAGGCCATGTGCGACCTCGCCGAGAAGTACGGTGCTATCACCTTCCTCGACGAGGTCCACGCCGTCGGCATGTACGGCCCCACTGGTGCTGGTGTCGCCGAGCACCTCGACTTCACCGCCCACTACGCGACCCGTGACTCTGCCGAGCCCGTCCCCCGCTCTGTCATGGACCGCATTGACATTATCACTGGCACCCTCGGCAAGGCCTACGGTGTCGTCGGTGGCTACATTGCCGGCTCGGCCGACCTCGTCGACCTTGTCCGCTCGTACGCCCCCGGCTTCATCTTCACGACCTCGCTCCCTCCCTCGGTCGTTGCCGGTGCCCAGGCCTCGATCGCTTACCAGCGCGAGTACATGGGCGACCGCCGCCTCCAGCAGCTCAACACCCGCAATGTGAAGAGCCAGCTCAAGGGCCTCGACATTCCCGTCGTTCCCAACCCTTCGCACATCGTCCCCGTTCTTGTCGGCGACGCCGCCCTTGCCAAGGAGGCCTCTGACATGCTTCTCGCCAAGCACCACATCTACGTCCAGTCGATCAACTACCCCACCGTCCCCGTCGGTGACGAGCGTCTCCGCATCACCCCGACCCCCGGCCACACGGCCGAGCAGGTCGAGCACCTGATCACCTCGCTCGACTCGGTCTTCAACGAGCTCGACCTCAAGCGCGAGTCGGACTGGGTTGCCGTCGGCGGCCGCGCCGGCGTCGGATGCCCCAACACCAAGGTCCCCGAGCCTGTCTGGAACGACGCCCAGCTCGGCCTCGAGGACGGCTCCGCCCCCGTCACCCTCGCCCAGGGCAAGGAGCACGTCCTCCTCCCCGAGGCCATCAAGGTTGCCGAGAAGCGTCTCACCCACCTTCTCGACGTCGGACCCCGTCTCTCTCACGAGGCCTCCGAGTCGCAGTAGTGGCCTTAGCAGTAGTTGACTAAATAGTGCTCGATGCGAAGTGAGAAGCAGCAACGTTTACAAGAGCAGAACTAGCACTAGCGATTATGACTGAATGAGGCACGATGACTAACTTCAATGCGGGGCCACAAAGCCAAGTGCACCATCATCCCTATGCGTCCAGCTCAAAGATGCAGCATCTAGCAGAGAGTTCATTACAGGTTACGGCACGGCGTAAGGCATACAACTACCACCCCCTCCCCCTTCCCCGGCCCCGTCCCCTAAACCCGCGGAACCCACCACGGCCGCGTCCACGCCCGCGCCCCCGGTTCGTCATGTTCATGCCGGGCACGTTTGTGCGCTTCTCCTTGACCGAGATGAGGCGGCCGCGGAAGGACGACTCGTTGAGCACCAGCGCGTTGGGCACGACGCTCGGGTCCGCAAACTCGACGTACGCGTAGCCCTTTGGGTGGCCTGTGAACTTGTCGCAGAGGATGGTGACGCGGTTGATCGTGCCGCATGCTTGGAAGTGGGCCTGGATCTCCTCCGGCGTCGCGCCGTAGTCAACCTGGAGTTAGCTTGATACGAAGGTAGGAGATAAGCGATGGAGCGGCGTGAGATGGAGCGAAGGAGGAAGCTCTGGCGGGCATGAACGGTAGTGGACGGTAGGCACGCCTTCGTGATGCAGGTTTCGGAACGAGATGGCCGTAGAGACGGCGAAGATGGCTCAGAGGGGGAACCAGATAAGACAATTGTCGCCGAGACGCTGCCTTTGCCGGGAGGACATCCACGCACATGACAAAGACGAGGTAAAGACAACGTAGCATGCTTGCAGTTGCTGCAAACGATCGCCGTGCGGGTCATCCACTCTGATCTCGGCGCCGATGCCCGTGTCGGTCTGGCTCCTTCCATGTCCACCGACGCATTCTCCATCCATTGTTGACAGTCATGCAATCTCCTTCCTCGCCCATACACCTTCCTCGCTGGCGACCCATCGTGGTGTACTCACGTTACCAACATAGATGCTGCGCGCGTCCACAGCAGCCGGCGCCTCATCGTCATCCATGGCCTCGTCCGCCTCTCCCTCCGCCTTGGGAGTCGCCTCTTTCTCGAGCTGTATTGTTAGTTCAAGCCCTGCGTGTCTTCCTCGGCGGTACTCACCGCATTCTTCTCGGCCTCCATCTCGGCGAGACGCGCCTGCATCAGCTTGAGTTCCTGCTGTCAGCTTATGACTATCAAAAAGCTTACCTCATCGACGTTGACGTCGTCGAGGGGCGGCGAGGCGTCTCTCTGCTCGGCCATGGTGTATGTATCGATGGAGGATTTGTTGTCCTCTGGTCGCTTGACGTAACGAGGCTGCAGCCTCTTCGAAACCTGCTAGCGCGAAAGCTCGTGGTGGAGTTTGCCATGTGGTTTCCGCGTGCCGCCACCTCCGGCCTTTTGCGGGAATAAAGGCCGCCCCGCCCATTGCTCCGTTGGCCCGATCGTCCGGGCTGCCCCCTGGCTGGCTGGCAGCGTGCGACTGGTGCAGCGAATACGTGCATACCAACCAACTGGCAAGTGAAGCCCTCCTCCTCACCCACCTCTCACCCCACCTCACCTCTCAAAATGGTGCGCACGACGACGACTCCGACGATCCACCAGCGCTGACATGACAGTTCGCGAGCGCCCCCGTCCGCAGCGCCACCAACAAGGTCGACTGGACCAAGCTGTACAACCAGCTCGGCCTCGACAAGGGTTAGTTTTCGCGAGAGGGGCTCGGGACGATTCGGACTTCGCGACTTCGACTTGGACACGGCACATCGATGGCAACGGCAGCAGGAATGATGGCGATGGACTGGACATGATTGGGGACGGAATGGGCAGCGCTGGGGGGGGTGTTTGTGCATGGGAAAGAGTGGAGAAGTTGGAACGAATGGTGGAGCGATGCGCACAGATTGGACGGGCTCGGGCGGTTCGGCAAACGCGTATACGGCCTCGGCACGGCTCTGCATCGACTGTGCGACCTCGACAGCGACGATAAGGACGATTATCGACGCTCCGAGAGTGATTGCTGTTGTTTTGGAGGTGTTTGGGGGTTTGGGAGGGGACGTCACTTGGCCAACCTTCTGCTTCACACAACAACTCGGGTATCTCTCTCCGGATCGTCTTCGTCATCGACTTCGGCCTCGGAAATGGTCAGCAACCTCGAATATCAGCTTGTCGATGTTTTCCTCGACGTTTGGCAGCTGTGTTGTTGTCTCCGACTGCCAACAAGCGCGTATCGCAAGTTACCGAAGTTTTCTCGACGCGTCTCTTTCACCAGTCTTTTCGCTTCGACCTGTTTGTTGTTCCGGATCAGTGTGCATCGTTTGGGACTGATTGGGAGGAAAGTTGAAGTGGAAGTGGGGAAGATATGCGCTGCCCAGGTCCGAGGAGGCTGTCCGCGCGTCATGTTTGGATCAGCGCCGAGAGTTGGCTTACGTCGTCATCTCTGGGGCAGATATGTGGCTTTCCGAACAGGTTTCTATGCCTATTACGCCTCTATCTGCGTCTCTGGTGACGGTTTAAGTTCATCCTTGGAAAGATCGCTGCAATCCGTGACGCCTGCCTCGATGTGCCCTCAAGCCGAAGTTCACGTCCATCATTTCAAGCTCAACGTCTCGCGCTCGCCAGATGAACTCTTGCTAACCCCACAGAGACCCTCTCGGCTCTCCAGGCCTTCCGTGCCCGCAACATCAACGCGTCCAACAAGAACGCCGCCCTGAAGTCGACCATGCCCCAGGTTGACCTCTCGCACTACAAGTCGATCCTCAAGAACGCTTCCGCCGTTGAGGCCGCCGAGAAGGCCCTCTCGTCGTTCAAGCCCGTCGACTACGACGTCTCCAAGTGGGACAAGGTCGTTGACGCCTTCGAGCAGAAGGCCGTCTCCCAGGCCAAGGAGACCGTCCAGAAGGTCGACAAGGAGGAGACCGACCTCAAGGCTACCCTCTCCAACATCACCGAGGCCCGCCCCTTCGAGGACCTCACCTCCGACGAGGCCGCCGCCGCCAACCCCGAGATCTCCAAGGCTACCGAGGTGAGTCACGCCGTCAGGGCCGGTGGAGGTCCACCATGTGGAGGTCAATTTCGACATGAAAGTGGCACCACTTGTTCCTCTACCGACTCCGACTTCTTCCAATCTCTTCTGCTCTTCCAGAACGTTGTTTTGCTAACGCTTTCGCAGGCTATGGTGAAGAACGGACGCTGGACAGTCCCCTGTGTGTATCCTTTGCGCGCTTCTTCCGGAGGACGAGAACGTGCAGAAGATGTCGGTTGCGGAGGTTATCGAGTGGGCGACTTCGTGGGGGGTGGAGTTGGTGCCCCGCATTTGGCTTCGTGCCTGACTGCGGTCGTGCCAATTTGGTTCCGCCCCTTGTGGCGGATCGGCGTTTTTTCACCCCTCCATTCGCTCGTCTCTTCACCACCGCTTTTCTTCATCGTTCCTTCGTCCTCTGATGCGCTTTTCTCTTCAAAAGCAATGCTAACGACTGCGCAGCCTATTCAGACACGTTCGGTCAGCAGTCGTAAGTCACGTGACAGCAAAAGGATCGAGTAAACTGACATCGCAGGCTTCTCTAAGCGGATGCCAACAAGTTCTCCGAGGTGTAGTGTCGACAAAATGCATAGAAATGAAAGCGCTACGTGGGCACGATGTAGGAGCTGGTTAGCATCGCATCTGCCTCAAAGGAGGCACACTAACGTCGACAACTGGAATAACGGTTGCGCAGGGCGGCAGCGTTTCGGCAGCGGCGGTGGTCATGTATGCGTGGCAGACTTCGCTGCGTGATCGATGACGAAGGATCAAGAAGAATTGCTAACCTGCGGTATGCAACCGGCGACCGCATGTGTCCTGGTAGAACACACATGGCATAACGCACGGTTAGGACGCTGGGCCATATCGCCAGTTTGAGATTGGATCATGGTCCCATGGTCCAGCGCGGGCTTGCCGGGACTCGTTCGTTAGAATCATCCAGGCTGTGTGCTAGAGTGACAGTGCTTAAAGTTCGACACAATGCATGATCACCGTATCTTCCGCTCTACAGAGTGAGGGCATGTAACTCAATCTAACGTGTCGCCAAATCACTGGTGCCAGGCTGTTCTATCAACATGTGGGATCTGTGGATGGTGTGAGGGCATGCATCCCCTGGACATGCCGGGGATCTTGGCGATGAACCAGGTAGCGTGCTGCAAACAATGCGTGTTCTTGTCGCCGCAGACGAGGCAGCCAAACCCTGCCGATATCCATATTGTCGTTTCGGCTCGGGTCTGTTGTGTGAGTGCTGATCGAGGTTCCTATACTCACTCAGGCGCTTGCGCTTCTTCTCGACCCATTCCCAGTCCTTTGGGTCGTCGAGACCAGGACGGGCCCTCTTCAGCTTCGCCGAGGTGAAGCTTGTGTTGTGATCAATGAGGTGTGTTGTGATCAATGAGCTGGAGCAAACTGGACATTGCGCTGTTCACGATCAGGGCATGCGCATCGGGTGGAGGAAAGTTGCGGAGATACTGTAGTACGAAAAGTTCGGGTCGTCCTCCAGAAACTCGAGGAGATTGGCGTTGCTGAGATCTTCGCCGCGCACGGCCGAAAGCAATCAGTGCCTCTCACGCCGCCCCGGACTCATCTTGCTGATGACCGAAACGAAACTGGGGCCGAGCTTTTTGGGTGGCGTGCAGAAGTGCACGCGCATGTGCTCCTCGCCATCCGTGCCACCGAGGGGCAGGACGACGTTCTGGTTGTTCAGGAGCGCAGTCGCACTGGCGAGGTTGAGTTCAGGTTCGGGCGTAGGTTTGGGGTTGTGCAGGGCCTCGCGACGCACACTGCGGAGTACTTCCTTCAACGTCGCCAACCACTAATGCCAGCTGAGCAAAGATCATTGAACGAAAGTGCCTCACAATCGGCATCGGGAGGGGCAGCCGTGAAGCGGCCAGGTCATGTGGACCCGATGTCCAAAAGAAGTTGGCAACGGGGATGGCGCTAACTCCGGACGCGTCGTCCTCATGACGCGCGCTGTCGTATACGGCCGCGAACTGGACAGCTGCGTAGCAGCGCGTCTAGTCGAGAAAGTAGCGGGCTGGCTGGGTTTGCGCCATAAACGGGGCTACGGGGATGCCGTTGGCGTGCAAAAGATGATGCGCTGCCCCGTTCTGGGCGAAGAGGGGCATCCGTGACTCGGGCCAGATGTAGATGAACTCCTGGTTTCGGAAGTACCATTGGATCCGTTGTGCGCGCCAAAAGCACGTGAACGCTCGCCCGGCCATGATGAGATGGCGGGGGGAGATAGGCAGCGAGGATGCCAGCTCTAGGAGGCAGAGCTCAGCCGGGTAATTTGGGTGGCGGCCGACCATGTCCACCGTAACGAGACGAAATCGCAGTTGAGCAACGACGCTGGCACGGTGGCAAAAGCTTGCCGATCACCATGGAAGACGGCATTCCGATCCTCCACAAGCTGCTGGTGGCGTGAGCGCTGTGTGACAAACCAATCGCTGAAGTTACGAGTCATACTTCACTGGGCTTTTCCAGAAGGATCAAGAGCTCGGGCGACCGCTGTCCACAAATGGGACAGAAACCCCCGGACCGTGAACGCGTGGTTGCGGAAGACGAGCTCGCCTGCACGTTAGTGGGTGAAACATTGCCTCTCACTGCGGAACTCCGTTTGAGAGGTGAGAGGTGCGGTGGTGGAGGTTGAGGGGATACTCCCCGATGCCCTCCCTCAAGAACTACCTCCAGAAAGGCATAGAACAGAGTCCCAGAGAAGGGCTCTGGGAGATTTTGGTAGTCGTATGCTCGCCCGGCATGTCCCGGTGTCTGGAGAATGACGGACGGTGGCAGACGCTTCTGAGCGCCTCCCCTCTTGATAAAGTTGAGGAACCCGAGGTGCGAGCCCATGGCCCACCGCAGCAACCCAGTCAGGGTGGAGACGAGCGAGATGGGAACGGACAACGCGTCGGAAAGAGGCTTCAGGTCGTTTGGCGGACACGCATAGAGGAGGTCCTGGATGTGGGACTCCGTAAGGGAGATCGGCAAAATCATGGAGAAGAACTCGGTTGTCAGTCTCGTGGTTTTCTCGAAATCCTTACAGGAATAAAGTTGTCAAGACATATCGCAGCCCCTCCCAGCGCCACTTCATGTGATCTGGCTGCTTTACCAGAAAGTATGGCGGCCGGAGTGGTTCTTCAGCGACCTACCTGTTAGCGGCGTCCACTTCTCAGGCTCATTGATCCATGATACGTACTCGTGAGCGGCGACAATCTCATCCGTGGTGAGAGGTTGCGTCACTTCATCAAGATCGCCGCCGACGAAAGCAAGACCGGCTAGAATCGGGTTGCCGGGGACGTCATCGTAGTGTGAAACGAGCAGTCTCAACACATCAAGTGGGAGACCGAGCAGCTCCTGGTACTCGCTCAGCGTCGGCTTGTGGGGCGGATCCATGTCGGGCTCTACGGGTGAAAAGGGGTCTGTGCTGGTAAAGTCGCACAAGAGCTTGAACACGTTAACCTCGTGGTCTGAGTGCTAGCGTGCAGTAGAACTTGTTCTGTAGATGTCAGATGATGTCGAGGTAACAGTAGCCGCAACTCACGAAGCTCTCGGCGAAGGGACGGTTGGAGGTGGAAGAGTTGATGGGTAAGTGATGAGTGGGGGAAGCACCGACGTGGAGCGCAAAGGAGGAACTCCTCCACCAGGCGCGCTCCAGAGCGCCCACAGGCTCATGGTGACTCAAGGCATACGGGCAGATTGGGGAGAAGGACAGCAGAGCATTCCGTATCCCCGGGGCGCCCAGAACAGCGCGTGTGGACAACTGCGCCCTTCCCTCCCCCCATTGCACCCCCTCCCTTTCTCTGTAAAGCTGTCTGTAAGGCCGTCTGTAACGCTGTCTGGCTTTTGGACATGACGCTAAGCTTTGCCAGGCGGTTTCCAAGGCTACGGTGAGGCTGATGCATCTCACCGTCCGCCGTCCTGCACAACCCGGTGGCCACGCGGGAACTGTGACAGTGCAAGGGGTGCTGATCATCGCGATGCTGATCGTCGACGACCCACGGGCTGACTCACTCGCTCGACATTGTTTCCCTTCCACACTCTTCTTCCCTGCTTCCATACCAGAACGCTGGAGCAACAACTCTCCCTCTCTCCCTCTTCATCGAATTTCCTCTCCCAGGTAGCCGAAGTATGTCGGACTCTCCTGCTCACACCACCGACGACACAAGTAGGCCAGGCTGGGCATATCTGTTGCGTGAAGGTAAGTGGGTGTGGATTTACTGGTTTTCAGACCACACCGGTGGGCTGACGTCGTCAGACGCCACACAAGAGAGCACGCCCGACCCAACTCCAACTCCAGACGACGCCTTGTCACCCACCCCGCTTGTCCGTTGCCGCGAAGGATGGCCAGAGAAGCCACTGGTACCGCTCGCATCAGGTTTGTGCTGGATCTGGTCATGTCTGCTAAAGTGTTAGTCCGCCATGACCAACTCCTGTTGGTTTGTCCCGATGAGGCCCCTTCTTTTACGCCTGCACCAACCACGTCCGCCTCGTTCGGAGAGAGCGCCCAGCAGCTATCCGACAGTCCCCTCGTTGAACCGCGTGGCCACCGCCTCGGTGTCGGTCTGAGTGCCATTCCTCACCCGTACCCCGTCCCTGACAACGACACCTCAGCCTACCCCGGTTGCGAGACCTGTTGACGGCAAGTGCCCCGTTCCCGGATGCGACTGGGCGGAGACCGAGAACGTCCAGGAGCACATTCACAAATGCTGGAAGCGCTACCTGCATGAGGAGGTCGTTAAGGTCTTTGGGCACACGCACGAGCTCCCTAACGGAGCATGCCCCTGGAATCTGTGTGGAGAGGAGTTCCCAGACCCCGCCGATCTTGCTCAGCACTTGATGTCCCACTCCTGGTCGTTCGAGTCGAGATGCTTGATGGTACGGGAGGACGGAGACATCTGCTGCCTCAAGTTCCGCGACTACAGCCGCCACCTGGAAGTTTTCCACGGACTCATCGCTGCTGACCAGGATTCGACTTGTTCGGTGACATACTGCCCGGTTTGTTACAAGTTCTTCCAGGGCCAGGCAAAGGCGGAACGTCACCTCCAGTCGCACCTCCATACCCTGGAGCAGGCCTTTCAGCGTGACCCACTCTGCTTTGCCGAGAGCAGGGAGCTCGGCAAGACCCGAGTTTGCGTGTTCCATTTCGCCGACCGCAGCGCCCCGGCCACCGAGCGCTTGAAGTTCTTCGACGAGGGTGCGGCTCACGCCGTGACCCACCTGCTGGAGATGGACGGGAGGTACGAGCACGCTTGCATCTTTGAGCTGTGCGACGTCCAGCTGAAGCCCATTGACATGATCGACCATCTCATCGAGGGCCACGCGCTCACTCTTACTCCCTTTGACCGCCGCCCGATCGAGGGGGATCTCAGCCTGCTGGACATGACCGAGGACACCGCGAACAAGCTCAAGGCTGGCGAGTTCAACTTGTGAAGAAGGACGTTGATTGCAAACAAGACACGACCTGTTTACTATCATGCTAAGGATCGAAGGATATGTGACTCGTAGTCTCATTGTCGATAGCCAGACTTCAAATGAATCAAGTGTTTGATAGTACCATTGCAACTTGCGGTTAGAGACTCCGTCATTGCCCAATACCCGCTGGTGATGTCTGGCCAAGGCCAATGCCGTCAAAGAGTCAGTCCAGCGCTCATCCACTTGGTGACCGCCTGCACCATTGCTCCTCGTGTGGCGCCTGCCGTCTGAGCCACAGCCCAACAACCACGTCTGGCATCACGTAGCCATGCCAACCAATGCACACCCGCTGTGCTCAGCGTGGTGAACGCTGCGTTCCGATGCCCGGCACTCTGGGGCGCGCACACAGGTGCCCCAGCGCCCACCCGAACGTCTATCGTGGGGCGTCTAGCTCAGTTGGTAGAGCGCGTCATTAGCATCCGGACAGTTCAGGAATTGAAGCCTGTCCAGCTAGCATTGACGAGGTCTTTGGTTCGATTCCTAAGTCGTCCACGCATCGTTTTTGCCTCCCTGCGGGCAGTTTAGAGTGTTTGGAGGCCATCGGGTAGCTGATTGGGTGGTGTGTGGTCGAGGACGACAGGTGGGAGGTGTGGAATGGGAAAAGAGACCAAGTTAGCAGTGAAACTGGTTCCACGGGCCGACCTATACAGTAAACTTCGGCTCACATTCCTTCTGTCAATGCCGGCGGAACTTGACTCTGCTACCGTCGAAAGCGGACAGTGCGTCGGGATGAGACGTTAATCCGCCGGCCGGAGGGCCCTTATCAGGATAGAAAACACAGCCCTGCGCAAAGTCCTCTCCCGCACGCACCGCGCTCGGTGCGGTGATATCAACGAGCACGGATGAACAGACTGTTCGTGAGCGCTCCTGATTGAGGTCCTGATTGAGGTCCGGGAACGTGGGGCACATGCCCGACGTGTGCCCGGGCAAGTACCGGTCGGCAGTCTCCCCGAGCTCCTGTGATGCGTTGCCGGCGGCGGATTCGGGTAGACCCACCGGCAGAGTGAGGGAGCCGGTGGAAAGCGAGCCGGTGGAGAGCGAGCCGGTGGTGAGCGAGTCGATGTGCGACTTGCGCAAACCTGTCAACAGCGATGGATCTGGCGGCCCAGATCTGCGCCGGTCTCCTCGACATCCTCCTGTAGGGTCAGCTCGGCGCAGTCTCGGCTCCGTGACTTGGCTGTGGCGGTGGCGGGGCTTGGCTCGATTCGCCATTCCGCCGAATTTTTGAGCATTTTCGCGGTCCCCCACTCCCCGTCGCACGGGATGATATCGACTGGATAGATGCCAGCTTTTGGGAACTTCGAGATGTATTCCGATTGAATGATCTGCCGCCAATCGTCCCATGTGCGCTGACAACTTCAGAATTGCGCTTCACGAGCAGTCGGATCCCCTGCGCGATGAGGATGTCAGGGATGATGAGTAGAAATGCTCGTGGGCAGACACAGAATAAGTGCATCAGTGTGTTTCAGCGATGTGACCCAGGCATGGAGAGTTAAAGAGTGTGGCAGTGCCTTCACACGACACCGGTCCAACCGCCTTCAACGCCCCCTCTCCGACTACCCACTTCCTCCAGCGCTCTTCTGCGAGTAACCATGGGCTCGTCCACCGGCGCAGACGCCTTGAAGCCGAAAATCGAGTTTTCCGCCAAGCAGTCATATGCCGACGATGACAGCAGTTCCCATCCGGTCGCGTGGCCCCATGGCAAGGCGTCTGACTACGACTGAGACATCTTAGCGCGGACACTAGACCGATCTCCTCAATGCTCCGGCTCCAAGCCCCTGACGGGGCTCGGACCCGTCGCTTTGAGATAGAGCGCCAGCTCCATAGTGAGACTTGCCTTAGAGTGCGACGAGAGGTCGAAGTCGGGGTGGCCGTGACCTTCCTCAGGTTCGGACACGGGGACAAAAACCAGCTTCATGGCGTTGGTCTGCTGGCTGTAGGTTCGATTATGCCAACCGGGTTGCCGGAAGTGGGCGGCCGGCGACAGACCACCCTCGCTGTCCAGTCGGTTCAGGTACACCGTGCGGGAAGCTGAGCTGGTCAGCCACAGGAGCCATTACCAGAGCCCACTGAGAGTCCAGCGGCCGAGAATTTCGACACGCTCTTGCGCGCTAGGATAATCCGAGACAATATTCATGCGCGCCTTGTTTTCGGGCTTCTCCAACCAGTTATGCTTAGGCAGAGGAGGTCGTATTCAGATTTCGCGCGCACTACTCAGCGTGGAAAGAATCTGGCCAGACTCCGCAGCACAATAGCCCCAGGCGTGCAGCCCCAAGAAATGTGGAGCGCCGTTAGAGGCCGTTGAAGCTCGCGGTATGCTGCTGAGTCTTCTGCGAGGCTCAGGTTGCGCTGAACTGCGTCGGTGCAATAAAGACACACTCTCAAGTGGCACTTGCGGCGTATTCTCTAGTCCCCGCACGAGATAAGATAAGGGAGTCGAAAGACCGCTCGTCAGCAATGGGACGCACAATCGCACCACAGGAATCATTGGAAGCGTCTTGCAGACCGTCCTTAGCCGAACAGTTTCACGCAGTTGGCGCGGAGGTGCGGCGGCTGCGCCGCCGCGCTTCCGCATTGCCGGTTTCGTGACGCTTTCGACACCCTTGTCGCCGTACTTCCACTTCGCGAGAGCACAGATGATGCCTCCAAAGCCGCACAAAGCCGTGGTCACGCGAAGCCAGGCGCAACGCAGGCCGTACGGGGACAGTAAGGGGATTTCCAAAATTGGAGGAAATCTCCGTCGATCCATGGACTAGTCGATGACTTTGTGGCACCTGTCGTGAGTACCCATCCTTCACTCTGCCGCAGCAGGCAATGCAGTATTGTTGTTCATCATTCGTGTTATGTTAAATGTTATACGGAATACACAGTGGCAGCCATGACAGGCGCCCATCCTTTTCCTTCTACCAAAACCGAAACCCCTCCTAAAACCGTTACGTAATCCATCCATCTCCTTACGAAGTACGCTCGACACCCTTGTCGCCGTACTTCCACTTCGCGAGAGCACAGATGATGCCTCCAAAGCCGCACAAAGCCGTTGTCACGGCGAAGCCAGGCACGAACTGCGGAGCGCTGCTCTTGGGCCAGAAGAACGATCCGTAGACAGAGGCAAGGTTTCCGAAGCCGTTGACGAGGGCGATGGAGATGGCGCGCTTCTCCTTGCCGTCGAACATCGTGGCCATCCACGACAGGAAGATGGGAATGTTGGTCCAGATGCCCGCGGCACCGAAGCAGATGAAGGCGTAGCGGACCTTGGGCTCGCCGACGGTGACACAGATGATGAACGAGATGACCGAGAGAACGGCACCGCCACAGATGGTGTAGGCCTTCATGCCGGTACGGTCGGCGAAGAATCCGGCAGAGCAGCCGACAATCATGGAGACGGCGTAGATGGGAACGGTCATGAACTGGAGAGTGCGGCCAGAGTAACCCATGGTCTCGAGAAGCGAGGGGAAGAAGTAGGAGATGGTGCCGACAGACGAAAGACAGTTGTAAATAACGAGGAAGACCCAGGTCTTGGGGTCCTTGACGGCGAGCTTGAAGGCGTCCCAGTGACCCATGTGCTCGACCTCGGCGTCGACGTCAACATCCGAGTCGGCGGCGAGAAGACGAGCGAGGGCGAGGCGCTTCTCGTCCTGCGAAAGCCACTTGGTGGTCTGAGGGTAGTTGGGAAGGACAAAGTAGGCGGCGAGAGCGATGACGCAGGTCATGATACCCTCAATGATGAAGAGCCAGCGCCAGCCGCGGATGCCACGGACGCCCTCGAGGCCCTCAATGATACCACCGGCGAGAAGACCACCGAAGGCACCGGCCATCATGGTCGAAGAGTAGAGAATCGCAACACGCTTGGCCATCTCCTGGGGCTTGTACCAGCAGGAAATAACGAGCATGATACCGGGGAAGAAACCAGCCTCGACGAGGCCGAGGACGAAGCGGAAAGCGACCATGCCACCGAGGTTGTGGACTCCGACAACAGCGATCGAGATGGCACCCCAGACGAGCATAAGCGTCGGAATAAAAATACGCGGAGTCGAGCGCGTGAGCATCATGTTGGAAGGCACCTCCCAGAGCAGGTAACCAACGAAGAAAATCGAGAGAACGAGAGAGTAGTCAGAGGACGAAAGCTTGAGGTCCTTCTCCATACCGCCGACTTTGGCGTTCTGACGTCAGCACTGAAAAAATTGGCGCCACCTGCCACGACCAACTCACTCCAATGTTCGTGCGGTCGAGGTAGTTCATAAGGAACATGAGCCAGAGCATGGGGAACAGGTGCGCATCGATCTTGCGGATGAGCTTGGCCTCCTCGGGCGTGTTGGGGACATAGATGTAAGGGGCGACAGAGGCGGTCTCCTTGTGGGAGATGTCGCACTTCTTAATCTCCTCCTCGTTGATAGCCGCCTCGGGGTCGTACTTTACGTCGAGAACGTCGACCATTGTTGCTGTGGAAGTAGTAGTGTGGGGAAGAGGATGCGGGGCCAGCTCTGAAGAAATCTTCAAGACCTTTTATACACCTGCCGATCGTCAAAACAGGTAGTCATGCAACGGCAAACCGCCGGCCACTATTGGACGGTTTTATCGGTCTTGCGATATCTTAGCGCAGCCCGTGACACTCAGGCTCAGTGGGAACCGGCCTGCCTCGTATGTGCCGAAGGTCAGAAGAGTGGGGGACCCGGTGCAAGGGACTTGGCTCCAGCGTTGCTCCAAACCGGGGACCCAAAGCTTCGATTGGCGGGGCCGCTGTCCGCTGGGAACTTGCATTGAAGCGCAAAAATCGCACCGCGGGGAGCTAGGGGAGCTCGTTTAGTGCTCAGCTGAGATCGCCGGCCCTGACCTGATCCGATTCGGCATGCTGAGTCGCCAGGCACCAAGACGCGCTGGGGTCGTGATGGACGCCACGGCCCGAGTGGGCTACGGGGGCCTACCGCCGGCTGAAGCGTGGGTGCCCGTCGGACCCCACCTGACCACTCCCAACCCCTGCACAGTCGGTGCAAAGTCCACCTGTTCAGCTCAGGTGAGACATGTGATGCTCTTGGGCCTCTGTTACCCCATGTCGCCATCTCGCTCGGAAGGTAAGCCGGCGACAGTTCAGCCGGTGTGCCCGAGAGGGGCCCAGCCTCTATTCTGTCAGCCTTTCATTGCAGCCTCTGATCTCATCGCCCACCGCTGCACCGAATAGACTTGTTCGTGTCAAAATTTGCCTCCCCGAGCATCGTCTCTTGCAACCACCCCACGTATCGATGCATCGATGAGATCGTTGAGAGCTCGCCGGCCAGTTACAGACGCCGCGATCACGGAGTGATGGGTCTGGCCCGAGTGCCAGGAGCATTCCAGCCATGGGGTTCGGCGAATCAGCGACCACGGTGGTCCGCGACCGGACAGTCCCACTCCAAGATTGAGGTCTCGTGACTTTCCGTGCCGGATTCTGTGCCGGATCTCCCTTTTCTGGGAACCTTGATTGCATGCCGCGTTCCTCCCACCTCTGCTGACGACCGCCGTCAGCCCTGGGACTCCCTGCGCCAAGACCGACGCACCGTTCTTGGACGCATTTAGCAACCGTCAGAACACCTGAGAGGCACCTGGCTCACCTGATGCGACTGGCCACTGACCGATGAGCTCCGCGGCCTGGCGCAACTCGCACTGTCTAAGACATGCCTCGCCAAACGCGCTTAATTCGGTCCGGCGCAAAGTTGCAGACGCCCAAGGCGTTCTTGTTGTTCGAACGATGCGCCCGCTGACTCACGACACTCGCATGCCCCAGACTGCGCTCTGGGGATCCAAACCTTGATAGCCGGGGCCGCGTTGGGCCGCCGCTAGAATCCGGGGCCACGACAACACTCCGTGTCGTCGATTGCTCCAGGGCGCTGTCGTGCTCGCAATCGTTCGGTCGAGAGGAACAATAGTATCAACAGGTGATGAGAAACTCCTCACCGGCCATTTTCGAACGCATGGGGCGGCATGTGCCGGCAAAGTAGCGGCAATCGCAGGGTGATCGGCAGGTCACCGAGCCGGCACGGATAGTGGCCGATAGACCCTGAGCCAAAAGCTTCCGATCATGCCGATGCCGGTCTGCGTCCGTCCACCAGCCAATAGACCTTTGCAACTCGCAAAAGAACATACCGAAGCATGCAATGCATGCAGGAGAACACGAAAAAGGAAGAGCTTCCTGACGGAGAATCGAACTCCGATCTCCCGCGTGACAAGCGAGCATACTAGCCGTTATACGATCAGGAATGGACGGCTTCCGAGGCCGCTTTCTTGCTCGCCAGGTTGGCGCGTGTTTATAAACACTCGAAGAGAAACGCTGGCGTGTGGTTTGGACTCTCTGAAGGCTGTTTAAGACTTCAAGGGCATCAAGAACGTCTTGTGGGGTTATCCCAGTCACGAGAGGCTTACAGAATGGTGGTGGTGACGGGTAGGTGGAATGGCGAGAGCAATGGCGTAACGTAGCTGTTATGTCGGCAAGCTTGGCGCACGTTCCAGAGACGGCCAATGCCAAGCACAGCCAAAGGTCAACCCCGCAAACAATGCGTTCCGGCCGCCGAATTGCTGTCGAGAACGTGGGGTCGGTCGTCAGCGGTCATGTTGTGGCATTTTGGCTCCGCAGTGTCGGTTTCATGTTGCGAATTTGAGGCGTCATATAGCTCACTTCGCTTGAGTCGCCGACGCCACTTTCCCCGAGAGATCTGAGAACTCAGTTGCAGCAACGTGTGGATATTGCGTCTAGATATTTCACCCTTTTATGGGCCGATCTTGGTCCACTGCGGGGTAACTCACTATGGGCCCTGAAGTCATCGACTTACACCCGATCCGGTCGTCGTCCACAGTCCGAAGCCACTGCTGTCAGTTGCTTACAACTTCTCGTAAACTTACACTCGGTTAGCTTGTGACTGCGACACACCATCCCCACGCAAAAACCGGTCGAGCCCGAGACATGGCGGTTGATAATACGCCCCAGTCCGCAAGAGGAAAACGACGACCGATGTCAAAGTTGCCAAAGGACAGCTCTCACCTGAATGCACTCGCACACCGTGCCGGGGTCGAAGCGCGCATGCAGCATTGGCCGGCATCGTGCGGGCTGAACCTCTCGGGGGTTTAGACCGCCCAGAAAAGCTGCAAAGAGAGTCGTTGCGGAGGAAGCAGTAGTGAGTTCTATACCTGCAGGTCAGCTATCGTGAGGGAAGCTACGCAGCTCACCCGGTCAGCAACCGTGACGGCTTGGGTAGAGCTGGAGTCAGTTCTGCACGGTCGCCCCTTAACTTACTGCCACTCTTCAACAGCCATTTCGCACCCCTCCTCGTCTTCAATGTCTCCAGTCGGTGGGACGTCTCTGAAACGAGCATCGACGACCGGAACTACATCTGACAGAACCCTTGAGGCGAAGCGGTAGTGGTTGCCGAGGTGAGCTGTGGAAGAGCTAATCCTGGAGCCCACAGTGAAGCCGCTATAGTTGAGGCCCATTGATGAGCAGCATGGCCTGTCTCCGACTGTGATCTAAGGTCGCGCTTTCTGGGCAATGGGCTATCAGCGTCGACCATGCCTTGCGAAGCCGTCTGCTCGTGCACGCCTAAAGCGACACGAAGACCGGCTAGTGGCGGCCGCAGCTTCACCCGATAAACCGGCTGGACATCAGTTCAGCCAGCGATTCAGTTAACTGACTTGAAGCATCTCGACTTCGTAGTTTCACCCCATTGGCACTGGCATCAGCTGGGATATAGCCGCGTTAGCTCACCTAGCCAACGGCTGCGCACATTGAAAAGGACCTCTCGTCAGCTGGAAAAAGACGAACACGCAGCTGAAGCTCAGCGGAGTTCAGCTAACGCGGAGTCCGCCAACTCGCACTCTGCGGCTCGTATGGTTCAGCCTTCTTCCAACGGCTCGGTCAGCTAACGTCGCGACACCTGCCACTGTGGCTCCAGCTCATCTGTCTGCTGTCAGCTTCGACTTCGCGATTCCAGCTAAACTCACCAAGAGCCGACGCCAAGTCTTCCACGCGAGAAAAGGCCCTGTTTCGTTAGCTGGATAAGCGGGGCAGGGTGAAAGCTCACTGACGCCCGACCGGTGTGGCAGCTGCTGTCAGCTGTGCGATCGGTGCTTAGCTCACAGATTGTGGCTCAGACGCCACAGCGTTCTCGAGATACCTCAGCGAGGGACAGCAACCGACCCGGCCAACGCAGCATCGGCACTGCTATTCTGTTATTAGCTGGGGAATAGTAGCGTTAGCTCACCTCCGCAGAATTCCCCGCAGCAATGAAGGACCAGCTGGCCTGTCAGCTATGACGAACGTCGGGTAGCTCACAGCGGAGCGCTGCTATGTCAGCTACCGCAGCAAACAGCCAGCCTACTGATCCCGACCCCGAGGAACACCTAGTTACTGTAGTCTTCCATGGTCTCTGAGGTGTGTTAGCAAACGAGTGCCTGAAAACTTACAGCAGCACCTTGATTACTGAGTGTCAGCTGATCGATTGCTCATGTTCAGCTTGACTCACCCAACTAAACCAACCCCACCAGGTTCCCCCCAGCCAGCACCAGGCGGTCGAAGATGAAGATGGCATTCTGGAGTCAGCTTACACCTCCAACCCAGTCAGCTCACCCCCGCAGCCTCGGCCGACTACAGTTGTCAGTTTACTACGCATGGTCGGGGGCTCACCACTTCAGTCCACTCGGCTGGTTTTCAGCCGCTATCACGGGATCCCAGCTTACCGTGCGTCAAAGCGCTACTATCAGCTACGCACGCTCTATCAGCTGACGAATCACTCCATGCGGACACAACTGGTGTTAGTTAAGCAAAGCGTTTGGCTAATTTACATCATCGCCATCGACGATGAGAATGGCTTTGTGTGTGGGTGGAGGCTCCTCGCGCCTGTTAGTCAGCTGGTTCGTTCTGGAGGGAGCTCACACTGGGTCAAGACGGCTGTCTGGTCATCAGCTGCGCGTCAGTCAACACAGCTCACGAACTATGCCGCCATGAACTGCGAGAAGTGAGAAGTCGCCAGCTGGAGTCAGTTATCTACGAGTCATTGAGCAACTTACTCTCCTCGTCGGCGACAAGCCTCCGTCTTCAGCAAGGTGTTGCGGTGAGGTGGCGAATGACGGGGGTGAGTCGATGGCGACACCGCGTACGCACTGCGTGTCAGCTACTCCAGTCGCCATCCAGCATACTTAATGACTATCGATAGACCTTCTCCGGTCGTCTGGCGTCAGTTGTACCCACGCGATCTCCCAACTCACCATGTTCGAGGACACGCTTGATTCATGGAGCAATGGTGAGTGGGAAGATGCAGGGTGGTGACGTTGCATGTCTGGGCTGGGGCGCAGCGGAAGAAGACGACAAGACGGTGTGTCAGTCTCCTGGATCAGGTGGGGCAAATCCCGCTGCTGAAACGCGTCCGCAACCTCAGTCAATGCATGGAGTGACATCTCTGATATGAACACTGCATTATCCTTTCCCATTACTTCTGACCTTCCCTAGCTTCCTACTGAACAACAAACTCATTGCTAGTGCCCTCAAACGCACTAATCTTACCCGTCACCGGCGCCTTGCTGTCGCCGTAGTACTTGAGCCTGTACGTGCCCGGCTCGGTATGGTCGTCGTTACCCGTCTGCCAGCTGATCGTGACCTCGGAGTATCCCGTCAGGCCGTTGGTGCGCTTCCATGCGTACTGCAGGTGCCAGTCGCGATCGCTGCGGACCTGCTGCCAGGCGTCTCCATTCTTCTTCTCGACCGCCGCGTAAGTGCCCTCGAGGCGGAAGTTGTTGCGCGGGTTGGCACCCTGGAACCGCGCCTCGACGAGCGAGCCCATCGACACGGTAGCCGGAGGCTGGGAGAGCACTTGACCAAACTTCTTGCCGATCGGCGGGTTGTCGTACACCACCTTTGTGAGCAGAGTCATGGCGTGCGCGCGCGTGTCGGGGGGTGCGGGTCCCGGGTCGGGGTCGGAGGAGCCCTCGCGCAGGTATCCCACGCGCGAGACGGTCAGGTTGATGTGGGCGTTGAGCGTGTGCGGGCCAAAGAGGGTGGAGGCGCCCTCGTACCGCTGCACACTGTACTCCTCTTCCGTCACGACGTAAGACGTGTAGCCGTTACTCGGGCCGGCCAGGACGACCACAGGCTGGACACCGAGCACCGGTCCAGCGGCCTCCGCGATAGCGTTACGCCATCTGCGTCCGGCCATGGTCGTCGCCTCGGCGGGAGCAATGATCATGATGAGCTGGCCGATACGCATGAGCTGCACGTCGACAAGGTTCGGGCCCCAGGCGTAGGGGAAGTCCATCTCGCCAATGTCGACCAGGATAGGCTTGGCGCCCTGGCACTTCTTCTGTCTCTCTGATGGCGTCTTAAGGATCAGAGAAACGAGGGACCAGAACGGGTTGCGCGGCTTGCCGTTCGTGGCAGACTGCTGGAAGTCACTGATTCCCGGGCCGTCGGCGGTTCCAGCGCCAAATGAAAAGCCGAGGGCTGAGGGGCAGGTCTCGACGATGGCACCCGAGTTCGGGTGAGGGAAGGAGAAGTACCGCATGTCCTGCATGAGGTGGAATGAGCGGACGGGACCGGAGATGGGAGTGCCGTTCGAGTCGAGCGAGTTCATGATCTCGGCCGCTGTCGCGTACTGCCTCCTGCCAATCTCGTAGCAGGAGGAGAGACCGTTGTCTTTCGCTGTAAACACGGGTCCGCGGGCTTGGCACTTGACGACAGTTCCATCGGCGCACGTGCCCTTCTCGAGGTTGCACTGCTGGTTCGAGCCGTCCTCGCACCACTGTCCGAGGGTGTTGGGCGACACATCGCCGACGTTGGCCTGCGAGAAGCCTGCAACAAAGTTGTTGCCACGTTCCTGCTCCATGAGCCAGGCAGCCACACCCTTGTTGTCTCCCGTCACGAGCGTGTTGTTGTTGTGTGCACTGGTACCGTGCGTAGCATACCAGTTCAGGGCGCCGATGTGTGTTCCGTCCTTCTTGGTCAGGCGCAGGAGCGTCATGAGCGTGTCTGTCGAGTCGCCCTGGTCGGCGTACTTGTCCCGCTCCTCCTTCGGGTTCTGGAGGTACGCCCACAGCGAACGATTAATGTTGGCGTCCTTGACGTGCGCCGTGCCGAGGGTCAGCGTGCCCTCAGACAGCGACTGGTGGGCGTCCCGGATTGCCTTCATCGTTCCGTCAACAATGGCCTGGTAGTTCTCGCGGTGGAAACCGAGCACACTAGCCTGGTGCAGCAGGTAGTTGCTGTACCCGCCGGGACCCGAGTGCGAGTGCGTGCCAATGATAGCGACATGCTTCTCCTTGTACATCTTGAGCTCGCCATCGCCAGACAGCGCCTCGACGATACCGCGTCTGACGGCCGTGTCGCCCATTCCCGTGTCAAGGATGACGTACACCAGCCGATCGTCGGGGTTCGTCGTCGAACCCATGATGAACACGCGCGAGTACAGGCGCTGCTTGAGACCCGTGCCCTTCTGCTCAAACACTGGTGTCAGGTCGGAGTGATGGGGAAGGACTCACTCGCATAGCCCATGAACGGCACCTCGACGGCTGTGCCCGTAATGTCGCCGCGGCCGACACCGAGGAGGTAGGTGTCGCCGGCGGCGAGCGCCAGCAACGGCGCTAGTAAGAGGAAGAGGAGACTGAGGAGACGTCTCATTGTGTATTGGTCTGGGGGAGCAAGGTGGGCGTGACGCTGTTTGTCGTATTTATGTCTCTCGCAGGACTGCGGTGTCGCGGCGAAGCACGCTCAGCTCGCTACCTTACAATGATCGAGGATGTCAAGGATGGAGTTCAGAAGCAACACCGCGCCCACATGATGCCAGAGTGAGCCAGCAGAGGCATGCAGAAGCGAGCCCTCGACCTGCTGGAGCATGGGATCAAGGCTGGTGCTGGTCAGGCGCCAAAGGCATCGGGGGGTTGTGCAGAGGGGGAAGGCGATCCCGAGACTGTTCGCGCAGGTGACATGCGCCCCAGCGTGCCCAGCGACTGCCCCAGAGCGCACCCTGGGCAGGCCCTGATCGCCCGAGACGGGAGATTGCAAGTATTGCCTCAGGTGGTGAATTACGGCATACTCCCGTATCAGCGCCTTCGAACTGCCCTGGTGCCTCGCTGCATGCTTGTTTGCGTTGCTGCTGTGTTCTCGAGGACTGTTGGCGTCGCAAGAGGAGGTGGATGTTGAGTATCCGCTTGCTGTTGTCGCGCGAGCTACTCACAAACAAGAGGCGAGGAGGACGTGGGGCACGCGGTGACTGGGATCCGTTGGTGGACCAGCGTGTGGGGCACGGTATGCTGGGTCGCAGCCCCTCGCGGTGGGTCTACAAGTCCCGAAGTCGGCGGTGCGCATGCCGAACTGTAAAGCAAGACCTGTCTCCAGCAATGACGCACATGACTCCCGGGCAGCTTGCGGAGATTAAGATGGATCCCGCGCTGCAGGGATCTGCTCTATCTTGAGCACAAGTGCACTGGCGGAGTCGGGTTGCGAACGGCTGTTGGCGGCTCCATCGTATTGTAGACAACGCGTTACGTGAAACTGTGCAGGGTACACTTGCTTGGCGCGTCAGAGGCACAAGGCACATCGTCTGCGGAGCATAAACGGGCTCGCGCCCACTCTCCGTACCATCTACAGTGGATGCGCAATGGGTAAGCTCTTCAGACATCAGCTGATCATGAATGAGGCTTCCATTCTTAATGAGTGCAGAACAATCGAGTCTGATCGAGAGCATAACTGGACAAACAAGGTTAGTTCTGAATGCCCACACGAGTCAGACAAACGAGACATCAATGTCGATGGCAAGCACACGAGCATGGGCCCCCGGTCGGACCAGGGCCGGTGGCTGCGGTGGCTGAGGGTAGTGCCGACGGGTTTACATCCGCTGGCTAGGTCTGAGGACAAACTGCCTGAGCGCACCTGCACACAGGCCGTCGGCTTCGAGCGGTGATCTCGTGACGACCAGCAAAAGCCGTAATGGGGATCTGGCATGTTGAGGTCGCGCGCTGTGGTGCTGAACTCCGTTATGCTGTGACTGTTTGTCGGCGAAACGCGATCGAGACTACGTCGGCGGCGTCCTGGATGGTCACGGCCTGTGTCGGTGTTGACCGATACTGGGTGGAAGGGGTGCCGGGCCAGTGCAGGTGGTAAGTCGAAGATGCTGGATGGTATAAAGGCATCGAGCAGCATTTCTTGCCAGTCAGCGGGCAGCGGAGGTGATTTCTGGGAATCTCAGTGACCGAAATCAGTAGGTGCGGAAGGAAGACGGCCCTTCCCTCACCCTTGCCGGGACCTTCTGCCCTGCTTGATACTGTATTTTGGTCATAAAAATCCTGGCGGGAAGTGTCGCCGAGTATGCAAAGCGAAACACATCCGGGCAAGGTGTCCTGCAGGCACTTGCAGTCGGCCGACTCCCGTAATCCGGACCTTGAGACGCGGCCCTCATGTCGGCGTCATGTTTACGATGCCCGTTTCAGAACGAGAGCCAAAGTTTGCGGAGTCATGACTTGGGTAGGGGAAGATGAGCATGTGGAGACATGTTGCGGGCAGAGAAAGTTGACAAAGTTTCGATGCTGAAGAGATAAGGAATCAAAGTGAAGACGAGAGGATGATGGGGGAATAGTCATCGTGAGATTGCCTTCCTCGCATCATAAGCACTTTATCAACCCATGACCTCCACACCGTGCACATTGCGCCCCATGGCACTACATCGCTGATCGCTGCCTGTTGTTTGAGAACACCCGTGCACACTTGTTCGGAGACTGAACGCCAAGGGTACCTGCGGCTCATTGCACGAGCATGAAGGTACCGACTCTATCGCCCTCCAAGCCACGTTCGACCTCGAATCATCACATTTCGTTGCGTGGGCAGGTAATGGTAATGGCTGCGGCGCACAATCGTGGATAACTTGCACAGCGCAGAACATGCAGAATGCAACCCAGAATCCCGATACGTTTCGAAGAATACACACTCGCTGTCTCGCTTATCTTGCCAGCACGGGTCCGGGAAGTTGTGTGTTCCATGCTGGCTACGGCGGGGAAGGGACGCTGACGAATCCGCCGTTGGTCATTGCCTTTATATACTCGAGTACGGACGCAGGAACGGACACAGCGTACTCAGGATCGGTCAGAAGGGCAGAGCGGAGGGCGCCGAAGTATACGAGTCTCTGTAACACTACTGGTGCTGCAGAACAAGATATCTAGGTACCACGAGCGGACTCGGACAACACTAGTCGCTATATGCTCCTGCAACTGCGCCAAGATCACCCTCCCGGTCTACTCTCCGACTTCGGGAAGCTCTTGCGTGCTCACTGCGTTGAATGCGCCGCAATCTCCGGCCCGATGTCCCACTCTATGAAGCACCCTCCTCCAACACGGCGAGTGTGGTATGCTTGCACCGGGGCCCGAAGAGATCGGACTAAATTGGGCCGAGGAATGTACAAGATTGTGAGCGGGGTAGCATTCCCATCTGTTATTCTGCAGTGCAGAGGCTGCAGGCGGACGCAAGCGGTAGTCTGCGGTTCCCCTTGATCCCCTTCTACCCCGGGTCAGATGATGCAACTGCCGCATCTGTACTATGCAACTAGGCTGATGTGTACGGCTCCGCACGGCTACAACTCAGCGCTACGAGCGCGTCACCGGGATCCCCGTGATCGGCTCTTCGCGCACTGCGGCCTGTCTTCGCCTTCCCACCCGTCACATGTCGCTCACTGCACCACGCTCTTCGAAACAGCGGGCTAGCATTGACGTCCCGGCGCCCGACACATGTCCACTTGCTTCACTCGGTCCAGCCTCTCGGACCTCTGTTGTACCGAGACCCACGCCGGCGCTCTCAAACGCTGCGACGGCCTCCGGACATCCCGGCGCTGGTCTGGAGAATCCGGAACGTCGAGCCAGCTCGGTGCTTTAGATCATCACCCCGCAGGCTAGGGTGACGCTAGCAGATCCAGTGTTGCGAAGCACAGAGTAGTGTCCGCTTTCGCTTCGCACAAGGCGGCACGCAGCGCTGATAGCTGGATTATATAGCGTTGTCCGTTGTCGATCGGGCAACCTTGATTGCGGGGCCAGGCTGCGTGCCTGACGTACGCCGAGTCCAGCTTCGTCACCTGACGACCGCCCTCCACCATAGCCGTATCCGGTTTCCACACCAACTTCGTCTTCGCTACTTATACCCGGCTCGACGTTGGTGGGACCCACGCCACTTGGCTTCCACGCTCTTTTTCGACACTCACCCTCGTTGGATCAGCCACCGGCACCGTCGAGCCTTCCTTCGCCCGCCGAAGCCCCCGATTCTGCCTCCCCCGGCTTTGACCACCTCGACAAACTCAATCTCACCTTCCCTCCACCGACCAAGCAGGCGCAACGGACAATGCTCTACCTTATCGGCGCCGCGGTTGCGATCGCGCTGCTCCTTCACCGCATTTGGGCCGTGCGGCAAGTGCGCTACCTGAGGGTTTCCGACTGCGAGCTCAAGTATGCGCACCTGATCAAGAATCCGGAGAGGATGACGTACCAGGAGGCGAACGAGATCATGCACGTGTCCCAGCTCTGGGACATGCCGTGGTTGACGACGATCTCACTGTCCTTCGCGCTCTTCAAGACGTACGCGATCCCGACCATCTCAAAGGTGTTGTGCAAGTCGCGCGAGCTTTCCGACCCCGCGAACGCTGCGAGACGCGCTGAAGACACGGCCGTTACAATCACGGAGTTCCTGAGGGGTCTCGACACGGAGCGTGGTGCACAGGCTCTCGCCCGCATGAACTACCTGCACTCTCGGTACGGCTCTTTAATCACGAACGACGACATGCTCTACACGCTGTCTCTGTTCATCTTTGAACCCATCGCATTTGCGGAGAAGTATGACTGGCGACCCATGACACCCCTCGAGCAGGAGAGCCGCTATGTGTTCTGGCGCGAGATCGGGGCGCGGATGGGCATCAAGAACATCCCGCCTACGCGCGAGGCGCTCTACCTCTGGAAGGAGGGGTATGCGAAGGAGAACTACAAGTACTCCCCCGACAACCGGGCGGTGGGCGACGCGACGTTTGACGTGTTCCTGCGCGCGATCCCGGGCCCGTTCAAGTCCTTTGCTCGCCAGGCCAGCATCGCCCTTCTCGACGACCAAACGCGCGAGGCGTTCGGCTACGAGCGCAGCCCCGAGTGGATCTACAAGTTCGTTCCCGCCCTCCTCATAGCGCGAGGCTGGGTGGTGGGGTACTTCCTCCTGCCGCGCTTGAAGACGCCGAAACACATCGAGACGGAGGAGATCAAGAACGACAAGGGCGAAGTCACCGCGTTCCAGCGGCTCGGATTCCTGTTCGAGCCGTGGTACGTCTCCCCCAACGTCGGGCCGCTGGGTGTGTTCGGGTACCATTTCCCAGGCGTGCCGTGGCACCCCGAAGGATATGAGCCGAGCCGCCTCGGTCCTGAACGGTTGAGGGAGACGGGCGTCGAGGAGGTCAAGAAGAACGCGGCAGAGATGATTGCCAAGGCCAAGGTTTGCCCCTTCTTTGCGGCTACGACGCAGTAGATCTCCAGATCAGTAGAGACCGCCTCAACGGCGGAGAAGGCGTTTCTTGTACAAGTCTTGTAGTGATGCAGCAGCAGCAGTTACCTCATCAGTTCGCCGCTACCTGAAGACTTGATCACGATTTCAGTCAACCATTAGTCTGTTCACGTGCTCCTCTGCTCCTCTGCTCCTCTGCTCCTCTGCTCCCTGCTCCTCTTCGTGCCCCTTGTTCCCTGCCCTCAAGCAACAAACACGACATACATTCTCAGAAACCGGAAACTGAAACTGACATTAATTGGATCATGATAAAGCGATCTGGACATTTGCGAGCCTAGTAAGCACCAGGCTGCTGCTGGGCTCCGCCGATAATGGGCGGGTGGCTCTGCACGCCCTCCGGCGAGCCGCCAATGATGGGCGGGTGCGTCTTAACGGTCCTCGGCTCAACGTCGGGGACGGGGGGAACGGGGCGGGCCTGCATCTGCGCGGCGGGCGCGACGGGCTCCTGGATCTGGGGGACCTGCTGGTGCTGGATGGGCTGGTTCTGCAGGATAGGCTGGGGCTGGGCGTGCTGAACGTGCTGAACGGGCTGCTGGTCGGCGTACTGAACATGCTGCTGCTGCTGCAGGATCGGCTGGACGTGCTGCACCGGCTGCTGCTGGGTGGGGTATCCCTGTGCAGCGGCCGCGTTGTCGTGTGCCGCACGCTCGGCCAGACCCATGGATCCAGAACCGGTCGAGACGGGCGAAGGGGCGCCGTACTCGGGCGCAGCTACGCGGCGGACCTCACCGCCCGCAACTCCTCCGGGGCCGGCAGCGACGCCAGCAGCGGTACCGCCAGCGATGGGAGAAGTGGGCGAAGCCTGGATGGGCGATGTGACCGTCTCGCCGGTGTAGACAGGGGCCGCAACGCGGTGTCCGCTGCCACCTGACGAAGCGCTGGTGGAACGGCCAATGGCCGCGCCGCCTGGGCCGAGCGACGAGCCAGAGGCATACCTCTGCGACGCCGAGCGGTTGACGCCAACAGTGCTACTGTTGTTGCTGGACGTCGGCGAGATGTTCCGAGATCCGAGCGCGGCGAGACGCTCGTTCCGCTCCTCCTTCTTCTCCGAGAAAGTCGCCTGGACCTGGTCCAGCTTGTCCTTCGCGCCCTGCGTCTCGCCGATCGCGCGCTGGTGCGCCGCCGCCATGTCGTCGGCCTCCTTCCGCGCCTTTTCGACGCGGATGCCGGCCGCCTTCAGGTCGGCTTCGGCCTTGGTCAGGACGATGCGCGCCTTCTCCTGCGCCTGCAGGGCCTTCTCGAGCTCGGTGGTTGCGCTGTGCTCCTTCTTCGCGACGCGAGACTCCTCCTTCTGCGCAATCGACAGGTCCTTCAGCGCCTGGTGCACTTGCTTCTCATCGTGCTTTGCCTCTGTTTGTCAGCTGCCATATTCTTCGCTGCAGCTGCGGGGTATGGGAGGTGGGCGGCGAGACATGCTGCGAGACAGGGAAGACGCAGCCGAGGGTGCGTGCCATGGCGGTGGCGTAAGGAACAAGTGACTCACCGCGCTGGAGGATCTTCTCCTCCTTCTTGTCGGGGTCGGTGCTGAAGAGGCCCATGATCGTGACTCGTGTATGTCGTGGTGATGAGGAAAAGAAGAGAAAGCGATGAGCATGACTTCCCCTCGTCCCCTCTCGTGACACGATCCGGGTATGGGTGGCCAAGGGTGACTGCCCTTCCCCAGATCCAGACCAGCGGCCAACGGTCACCATATGGCCCGGCCGCAAGCGGGACGGAAAGCGCGTCCAGTCCCTCAAATCTGTGACGTCATAGGGGTCTGTGCGTCTGCTGAATCGCTACATCCTCTCGTCCACGTCGCGTGCTTTGCGTCTTGGTTGGTGGACATAGAGCGACGCAGACGAAGGCTATGCATAAAGGGATGATTCCAATGATAAGAAAAGTGGGTCGTAGATGCAGAAGACGACGCGTCGAATCGAAAGGACGCGTCGCAGCCCCCACCTTCCCCACCCGGCCATGTCTCAGGTGTGTTCGATCGCCGTGATCTGCAGACCACACCGCAACGAACCACGATCTGCACCTTGGCCGTTGTCTTGTGCTGCTTGGTCGTCTCGTCGATTGTGTTTAACATGCATCAACCTTAGAGCCACCCAAGCGCCCTCTTGGGTGATCTCGACTGGTTGACTCACCTGATGTTCTCCCGTCCTTGCGCCCCCGTCCGCGCCTTTCTATGCAACGTGTGAAGCCCTCCCACCTACTTCCAAGCACTCAATTCACCTGGAAAGTTGTCGCCTCAATGCTCGTAACTTACGCCAGCTTGCCTCTGTCAGCACTCGTGAGATTCTAGAGCTCGCGCGAACCTGACAAGCAGTGTAGCCTCTCCGCGCGTCTGCGATAACGTCCATCGACATCCCAAGGTAGAAAGCTAGCTTACGGCCTCCATCAGCTGACAGCAGTGCTCCACAACGCTCCTGCACGGAGCGCAAGCTTCTGGCTGTCCTTGAAGTGAGCTTCTTGAAGGGATTTGTCAGCCGACAACAGCAACGTTCTATCCCGCTTAACGGTCCAACGTAGCGTTCAACGCTCTCACTCGACAATGTTGAATCAGATGTGAGCTGTGACCAGCATTCCCAAGCTGACAATAGCC
Organism: Trichosporon asahii var. asahii CBS 2479; assembly: GCF_000293215.1. Lineage (NCBI taxonomy): Eukaryota > Fungi > Basidiomycota > Tremellomycetes > Trichosporonales > Trichosporonaceae > Trichosporon > Trichosporon asahii. The sequence continues at coordinate 224,808 of NW_014040906.1, forward strand.
TGCCCTTTCAGTTCGCTACTGGACAAGGACTTCTGGGAGCCAATAGCGGGGTTGGCTTTACCGTTCAGTCGGCGTCCCGAACGCTGCCAGCACTTCTGCCCCCGATTCAGCTAACACCCTATCAGAGTCTTGTCGTCATCACCATGACTTGGGGGTGAGTTAAGAGGCCGAGCGGATAACTGAACTCGGCACGATTGTGAGTCAGCTTCTTGCTCCGTGGCTACAGCTAACTTCAGCCCACATAGCATGTCACCGTGAGCTCACATGTTCGCCTTTTACCGCTGACGAGCAGGGGGGTTGATGCTCAAGTCATGCCATACCTTATGAGAGCCGTGGTAGAGTGGACCTCTGGTATAGGGCCTTCATAACATAGGGCCTTCACAATAGTGGAAGATCCTGTCCTGACCACAGCATGGTAAGAAGCTCGCAGGTTATCGCCTTGGCAGCTTACGACAGCATCTTATATCAGCCGCAAGATTGGGACTTGGCGTGAGTTGATCGACATTGAACCTCGAACTGATGTCAGGCAGCAGAGCCGCTGCTGAAGGACAAGTGATTGATCATACGGTTGAGGTGGTGCATCGCGGTTGAGGTGGTGCATCGCGGTTGAGGTAAGCTGCTTGCTATCCCAGTTAGCTGATGTCAGTGTCATGAGTGAAGCGAGTGGTGGCAGCGCTGGTGAGTTGAAGCTGCCCTTGCGATGTTCGTTGACAATTAACGAGCGGCGATGACAGCGTTTAGGGCATGTCTGCTTTTCTGACGCCCTGAAAGCAAGCTGACTCCAGTGATCGGTGAATGCAATCAGCTGAAATACCAGTACTGAAGCACGAGGGGCTGAGCTGCTGAGTTGAGTTCGCCTGTGTCAACTGATTCAGCTTCAGATAGAAGCCAACGCTTTACGTGAGTTCATTGACAGCCAGAGCATTGCTTAAGTGGCCTCAGGCGGCACGCGATGCTGCGCTCTGCTTCTATCCGATAGCTGACTCCAACTTCGACCACGACAATGTGAAGCTGGTCAACTGGTTTTCTCCAAAGGGCAGCTGACAAGCACAGGCAAATGCGCCACTATAACAGCGCAATCAAACCACTGCATCTAGGTCACGTGGTCAGCAAGAAACGGTTATAGTTGGGCAACAGACGTCGATCTTCGTAGGCAAGATGGCCGAGCGGTCTAAGGCGCTGTGTTCAGGTTCCTCAGCTTCCGAGCAGTTGAATTTCGCAGTCTTCGGGCGTGGGTTCGAATCCCACTCTTGTCAAGTCGAGTATTCAGTTACTCCCTTACCTTTTGCGTTTCTCTTTATTACTCTCTGTGTCTCCGGCGTCTAGCGTTTGCCTACAGCTCAAGCACTAGGAGACGGAATCGCTTGTTGCGTACAGTGAAGTTTCCAAGAGGGTTCATGGAAGTTCCAGGGACGGGGAAGTGGAGGCTGCCCAGCGGGAGAGATCTCTACCTCGTGGCTGGGCGCTGTCACGTCTGCACATCTGCGACACATTGTCGTTGCAGCTACAAACGAAGGCATTATACTGCGCCATAGATGGAGCGATGATCGCATAGATCTGTGCGTCGCTGATCTCCGGCAGGGCTATGACGTCTGTGCTCCAACCAGTGCAGATCGAGCTTCGGCGGCGCGGCGGTGCTGTTCCTCAGCATAGACCGTCAATGGGCGCAATATGGACAAAAGTTAGATACATAACCGTGACCCAGACCTCTTTGCCTCGCAGCGAGCAACACACCGACAACCTCTCCGTCACACTTTCTCCTCTCCCATCACCCCGTCTACAGTATCTAACCCATCGACTGACCCAATGTCTGATCTGATCGCGCCTCCGCGGCGGCGAAATGTCCTCTCCCGCTTCCTCCACACGCTGCACCTGCTTCCCCGGCCAGAGGCTCCCCCGCCCCCGCTATGCGTGTGTGGTCACCCTCCACACGGTATCGAGCCGCACATGAAGCCCTTCCTACCGCGTTCGCCGCCTGAGCCCGAATTCGAAGACTGGCCTGAAGACACGTCCGAGGTGGAGTACCCTGTCCCGGCATACTCGCCCCCAAGGGTCTCGCCAATGTACCGACACGTACGTTACGAGGTGGTCGGTCCCACGCCGGCACCGTGGACAGAGGCAGCCGAGAGCTGGGTGGCGTGCGAGAGGGCGCATGATCGTGAGTCTGTTTGGGGCGGACAACGGGTGAACGAGGGAGTGGAGGTCGTGGCTGACGACAGACTTCCTCATCAAGGTCCGTTTCGGCATGCACAAACGCGTATACTGTCTTCCCTGGCGAGGAGAGAGGACCACATTCGGACACATCAAGGCCAAGTTCGCTCACGATATCTACAAGCACTTGGGTCTGGGTCCCGTGTTTCTCGAGTGAGGGCAGCTGTTCATTTTTGAGCTCCAGCTGACTCCAGACTCTGGGTTCGCGGCCACCGTGTCTCCGGCCACGAGGTTCCTGCCGCTCACGGCGTGAAGAACCGCGACGTGATCGAATGTCGCCCCGTGCCTCAGTTGCTCCGAAAGCCACTACCACTTTACACCGACGTGCCCCCACTGCCGCTTGTGTCCTACGAAACACTCTATCCGGCACTTGACGCAGGACTGAACGGCGCAAATAAGCAGCAAGCCAGCCAGGGCAGCGATACACGGCCAGGCAGGGAGAGCGGCATGGCCACGTCAAACCGCTCTTGCGAGTTCGGTGAAAGACCGAAGCTCAACAGCTATCCCGCGTTCCATGGAGTGAACAAGTCCAGGAGTCGGGCAGGAGGAGATTGCATGCCCGGTGCCACCAGCCTCAACCACTCCAGAAGCTCCAGTGCCACCAGCACCTACAGCAGTGGGTTTACCAGCCCTAATATCTCTGTCTGCTGTTCCGAGGCGACTGAATAGAAAGAGCCTCATCGGCCACCCAGTCTTCACAGAGGGAGGGCAAACCGTACCCCGGCACAGAGCATTGGTCAACCGGCGCCGAGCCTGTTGAGGCATGCTGCTAGCTCTGGTCGAACATAACAGCACACGACGTACCTCACAGCCAGCTACCTTCCATTGTAATGTGTATTCACTCCTGTTCAGGCGTACAAGCATCAATCGCTCAATTCCCAACGACCGTCATATACTGTAAATACCGTATCTGCCCCTCGATCCCTCCCTGTCGATCTCACACTCACACAACCACCATCAACTCACAAAGCTCACCCGCCGAAGCCTCTCAAACACGACAGAGAAGCGGCGGGAGACATAGACTTCATTCAGTACCATGCATTCCTTATCACCACCCCAGGACTGGCCCACTGACAGGGACGCAGAGAAACTCGCGAAAACCAGCCGGCCTGCGCCCCTCCAGACCTCCACCGCCACACCACTCATCCACCTCTTTGTTCTCACTTTCCAACCTACTCCTCAACTTTCTCATCACTTTCTCACTCCTACAGCATTTCCGGAGCCTCTGCAAGCAAAAGATAGGCCTGCTACGATGTTGACATGATTCGAACATGTGCTCCCGAAGGAAATTGATCGAACGTTCAAGTTCTAGTCAATCGCGTTAACCACTCCGCCACAACACCGACCTGTCGAACAACTCTGAAGCTTGCTCACGGCCTGGGCTACGCTCCCGGCTGAGAATCAATCATCTGTGGGAGCTGTGGGAGCGGGGTGGAGAGTTTGAGCCAGCAGAGGTCGATTCACCGCCTGGAGAAGCGGAGCGGGGATGGTACTTAGGGGGTGGTCCAGGAGATCGGACCTCGGTCGGATCAGCGAAGATAAACATCGGCCACCCGGGCAGCAAAGAGCAACTATGCGCATAGCGCAGCTACCCAGACGTGTTCCGATTTCCTAAGTCTCTCCAGGTACACGCCAAGCCCTCATTGCCTCTCGACGTTGGAAAAGAAGACGCGCAGAATTGGCCGGTGCGGTCATCTCGGCCGGTTTCTGACAGGCTCGGGCAATTTCCCGCCTCCCGCTTCACAACACCTCCTGCTCGATAACCGACCGAACTCGCACTCTCTGCGCATGTTGCTGGGCAACGAGACGCGTTACTTGTGCACCCCGTGCATAGCCATGCAGAGACAGGCAGGGTTTGGCGACGTGTCGTGTTGTCGTTGATGAAAAGATGAGAGATGGCAGTATCGGCCACGGCCCGAACCTTGCGGCCATCTCGGTCCCGACCGGCAGGTGGGCCGGTATCTAACGCGACGTCACCGCTGCTGTTAACTCGTCGCGTCTTGCCTCCTCTCATCACCTCTTCCTAACAACTCTTCCCATTGGCATCCTTCATCACCTCCCCACCAAGCCTACACCCCCAGACTCAGTCACCATGGCCACCGGCATCTCGACCCCTATCACGGGCACGTCCACCCCGGCCCGCAAGATCTCCCACCCGCTTCACGACCAGCCCCTCGCCGAGCCCCAAGTCACGCCGGCCAAGGAGGACGACACCAGTGCTCTCGAGGCCATGCGCGCCGGCAAGCCCTACATCGCCGGCGACGCGTACCTGGACAAACTGCGTAACCATGCCCTCGCGCTGCTGCAGAAGGGCAACATGGAGCTCGACATGGGGCGGCGTATGGCGATGTGGAATGGATTCCTCGACCTCAGGTATCAGGACAGGAAGAGGATCTTCATTGCCGCACCCTTCTTGTGCGAATATGTGAGTGTCGTTGGGCGCCGAAAGAGGCTGGCTTGGGCGGTCAGAGAGACGGAAGCTGCTGCTAGACCGTGCCTCTCAGAGACAGACGCTGGAGCATGGTGAAGAGAGGCAACAAAGACAGCTCCGATGAGCCGGTTTAGTATAGCTGACGACCAGGGATTCAACGTCTCGATTGGCGACGACGTGTTTATCGGCCCAAACGCTACATTTTTGGACGTTTGCCCGAGTGAGTGGAACTTCACCTCGTCAGCCCGTTGCCTCCGCAGCTCTATTGTGTGCGGAAGGGGCGATGGAGGACTGAATGACAGATGGCAGCAACACTGACAGACCCAGTCCGCATTGGAAACCGCACGATGATCGGCGCAAATGCGCAGTTCTACACCCCGCAGCACCCCATCATGCCCGAGGAGCGCGACGGTCTCGACGGCGCAGAGTGGGCTTCCCCAATCACCATCGGTGACGACGTCTGGGTCGGCGGCGGCGTCATCATCCTTGGCGGCGTCACGATTGGCGACGGGTGCACGATCGGCGCTGGGTCCGTTGTGACCAAGGACGTGCCGCCTCGCTCAGTGGTGGTTGGGAACCCCGGTCGGGTCGTTAAGACTCTTCCTCTGCCTGAGAAGAAGGATGAGAAGAAGGAGGAGGCGAAGTGAGGGATACTCGCAAAGAAGATGATTGTAGACTGCTAGAATGAACACTGTCCTACTATCGCAATAGTTGCTGTGAGGTCTAGATTCTGAGGAGATGGCTTCGCTATGCGACTATCAATTGCCACTTCCATGTGGGGTCTATCGCCACATATAGATACATAAGCCTCGCGGCACAGGGTACGTATAATGTGGTGTGGTCCGGATGCAACGGGGATGTCGGAGAACTCTCTGTTGGTTAGCTCACCCTCATTCGCTTTGCAGCCGCGGCGGCCGGAGAGCCACCTTCGCGAGGACTCACAAAGGTCGTCGATCTCGGCCTCCTCGAACTCGATACCGCCCTCCTCGTCCGAGGAGCCGGCGTCGCCGTCGGCGGCCTCGTTGATGGTGAAGTCGGACTTGAGCTCGCCGTAAGTCTTGAGGTTACGGGCCTCGTCGGGCGTGTAACGGTGGATAACGTCGGCCTTGTCGTCCTGGAACTCGCGGAGCGAGAGGAGGATGATGTCACCGGTCGTGATCCAGACCTGACTGTTAGCTGGATGTTTTCTGCAAGTAGCTGCGGTTGCATCGAGAGTCATGGCGCCGACCGGTCCGAGGAAGGCGCTCAGACGTCATCACATCCCTGTCGCGTGCAGCAATAGAACACACCTTCTTGCGCATCTGACCACGGATCTGGCCGAGGCGCGTCTCGCCGTCCTGGCACTTGGCCTCTAACCGGCCGTTTCCGAGCATCTTGACGACCTGAGCGTACTCTGTCGTGTCAGCTCACTCAAGGGCAGGAAAGCTCACCCTGTCCGTCCTCCTTGAAGACGAGCTCGCGCTTGTCGCCCTCGCCGTCGTTCTTTCCCCTACGCCTGTTCTTGCCTCCCTGCACACGTCAGCTATGTTCCGGTCACATTACCGGGCCGGGCGGCAAGACGTCGGAGCGATGACGGAAGACCGGAGAAGGACTACCGAAATCCACATCGCATCGCCACCCGATACCCGACCGACACCGAATTTGCGCACCTTTCCTTTAGCCTAGAGTTGTCAGCTGTTATGTCTAACGTCAATCTCCAGCTCTGTACACACCTTGGGCATTGTGATAAATGGGTTGTGGTTATTGTTGAGAACGAGCCTCTCCACAATGAGAACGGTGCCGCTGCGCGCTGGCGGTGGATTGGATTTCTTTGCAGCGGAACCTTTTCAGCCGGTTACGTAAGTGTTCTGTCTCGACTTGAGTCACTCTTTTCATGACCTCAAACGTCACTGTGCTCGACATGAGCTCGGGTCCGATATCCTACATGCAACATATAATAACTCGCGGTGATCTGCTGCACAAAGAATGCGTGTGTGCAATGAAAAGACGCTCATTGCGAAGGCGCATAACGTGGTCAGGGCTCACGAGGGGGTTGCACAAGACGACAAAAAACTAAAAGGGAAGTTGATGCGGGGTCTCCGCATTCTCCTTCGTCATACGTGACCTCTTCGTGTGACGAGGTTGCTGTTTCGCGTTCTAAGATCACAGGATTATTCGTTTGTCGCACACTCTCTATGCTTGCGCGACGTCGTCTGCTGCACAGCTTTCCGTCTCCGTAGCCCACACTGCACACTGACGTGAGCGTCACTCGGAAGTCCGACATCGGTCCTTCTTGCGCATCGCGCACCTTCCTCGCGATCGATTAGGCACACAAAATACTTCCGCGCCTTCGCCACCTCGCCCGCCTACTTCGCTCCGGGTAACGTAACTTCGATGCCTGATGAACGCTCCGAGCGATCACCAAGCAGCCTCGTTACACCATCGCACACACCCATGCCGCCAGGCTCTCCGTCGCGGCACGACAGGCTGCACGAACGACGTTCGACAGACATCTGGACCGAGGAGCACGCAGCGCCGACGCTCGCCGACGTTGTCCTTCCTCCCCGCCGCCGGCTACGGGACGGCACCCGCGCCTCGAGCCCGAAACGGGCGCGCACCCGCTCTACACGATCCGGCACGTCGACCGACGTCGAGGCTGTTGACGAGGAACAGCAACGTCGACTACCACGCTTACGCAGGCGTGAGCGGGCTGATCCTCGCAGCGCTTCGCCCGATCGACCACTACCACAAACTGAGGAAGGCCCTCCACTTTCCCCACATTCACCTCCGCACGACCCGGTCGCTGCCCAGGACGCCTTCGTTCCGTTCGCCAGTCCAAGGACCGCTCGCAGCACGAGTAGTGACGACCTGCCGCGCCGCTTTACAGCCCAGGAGAAGGGCAAGGGACGTGCAATGACGCCGGAAGTGATCGAGATTCCGGACGACGAGCCGGGCATGGACGAGAGCATCCAGTTTCTGGACCATGCGCCGGCTCCACCCCGGCCAGTGAAGGAGGTGCAGAGCGCCATTGCTGAAGATGACGCGCTGAGTGCTTTCAGTGAGCTACCTTCTCCTACCCGAGCTAACATCAGACTGCCCCGTGTGCTTCTGCCCGCCGACAGCGCCGGCACTGACGCCGTGCGGGCATGTGCTGTGCTACTCGTGTCTGCACAGTTCGATGGTCGCCTCGCTCGGACGACAAGTGAACCCCTGGCCGGACGCGCCTAGAGGTCGTGGACGGGGAAGGGGACGAGGGCGGGGCAGAGGAAGACATGTCGCCCAGCCGCCGCACTGGACCGAGGACCAGATACGAGATCGAGCGCGCACCGAGGCTGCAGAGAGGCATCAAGCACAGTACGAGGCGTCCGGGATGAGTGCGGCGGATGCGGCTGCCGCTGCTGCCGGAGACGAGGAGCCGCGCGTCGACAACCCCGTCAAGGGCTTGTGGCACGTTGGTGACGGATGGGTGATTGAGGGGGAGTGTCCTGTAAGTATCGAGCTGATTCAACGTTTCCAGTAGCTGACGACAGGTGTGCCGCAAGCCGATTCCAGGTGGACTGGGACCGATAGGATCCAAGATCGGGAGTGTGATCCTGCTCGAGTCGCGTGTGCGGTATGCAGGCGAGGACGACGCGAGGGGAGGTTAGACTGAGGCGTTGGCTGGAGCACAGACTTCGGCTGGATCATGTTAGGTTGGCATGTCGCTTTGGCCGAGGGTACCCCGAGGGGGCCATAAGCCGGGTGAGTCGTAGTCGCCGCTTGTGGATGCCGCCGGCATCGGCTTGGATGCCCGATGGCCATATGATAGATCATTGTTGTTTCGCACCATGGAACCGACGAATTGTACTTGTGTACCCTGCCTCTGTACATAGACGCATGTAAGATTGACATATGCTCTTGGGACTGGCTTGTTTGCTGTTTGCTGTGCGCTCGATGCTCGATGTCCTCGTGCACAGTGTGGAAGTCACTCGAAGTGAGGGGTTTACAGATTTCAGGGCCGTGGATTATCGGAACAACGCGGGGTTATTAGGAAATCGACTCCGAGTCACTAATACTTTCAGGCACGGGCGCTGCCATCTCGGCACGGGGATTACGAGTCGGGCGTCTCTCGGATTTTTTGGCACGCGCTCAAAAGACACCCCGCAGACACTGACATAGCCGTCGCAACATCGTCCTTCGACAACCACTATCCCACCCCCACTCCCATCTCAGCCCCCCTAAGGGCTCCCCCTCCCCATCACCATGCTCGGCAAGGCCGCGTGAGTACCCTCCCTCGCCATCGGCAGTCACCTCTGCAACACTCAACTGACATTTTCAGGACGCATATCCGCCCCCTGTGGCGATTGCAGTCGCACTCCCACCAACCCGACCTCTTCACCTCCAACCCCTCCCTCCTCCACCACTTCCAGACTCCCGGCGCCAATGCCCTCGCCACACAGGGTGCTTCGGCTGCGTCTGGTGCCAGCGGCGGTGCTGCCGGCGGCGCTGGCCGCGCCGGCTACTCTGGCGCCTCGAGCGGCGGCGGCTACACGGGGCACGCTCGTGCTTTCCTCTCGATGTCTCACGGTCCCGGCGCCGACGCTTCGACGGGCGTGAACGCTGCAGACGATAGCGACGCCAAGTACCGCCAGCGTGCTCACCTCGCCCTCAAGCAGCGCATCTCGACTTCTGCCCGTGACGAGCCGACGACACAGACAGTTGTTCTCCGCCAGCGTCTTGCTGCGCGTGCTGGATCGCGCCAGGTGCGTGCGATCGAGATTCCCGAGGAGCGTGAGGCCTCCAAGCGCGCTTCCATTGCGTACCCGAGCTGGGCTGCTCTGCCCGCCGACGCCGCTCCTGGCGGAGCGCTTTGGATCCCCGGAGCCGCGCCTCAGCGTCTCGGTGCCGCGCGTGCCTTCTCGACCCGCGCCACTCGCCTGCCGTCGGAACCCGAGCTTGTCACAGCCACGCCCTCTGCCGACAGCGCCCGCATCAAGCAGCCGAACCGGGTGCTCATGGACCTGGCCGGCCTCGACCTGTCCCGACCGAACAACCGCATCCAGGTGCGCCGCAACTCGACTGCGTCCGTTGTGCGCCCGGATGCCGATGAGATCGCCGCCTCGCTCGCCAAGGAGTCGTCCGAGCAGCGCGACAAGGCCATCTACGACGCCATCTTCCAGGCTCCCGCCGACCAGGCGGAGGCGCTCATCGCGCACTACCGCACTCCCCGTTCTGCGGCCGAGCCGGCCGAGGGCGACCCCGCCCTTGCCGCCAAATACCCCCTACCTGCGGGGTACAGCGTGCAGACGTACAACAACTGTATCCTGAAGCTCCTCCGCCACCGCGAGCGTGGCCAGTCGATCGCCCCGATCCTCGACATCTACAACGAGATGCTTGCGCGTGACGTCGTCCCGAACGTTCGCACCTCGGCGCTCGTCGTCCGTGCCCTCTGCCTTCGTGACGAGGATGTCGCCTTTGCGTCGCACGGATGGCAGCGTGGCCGCGACTGGCAGCAGTTCAAGGCCGAGCAGCTCGGTCTCGACACGCGTGCTGACTCTGAGGCTGAGGCCGCCGCCGAGGCCGCTATCCTTGCCTACCAGAACGAGAACAACCTCGGATCCGCCCTCAAGCTTTACGGTGTCGCGCAGTCGTTCTACCCCCGCCACGTGCGCAACGACGACATGGTGACCGACCTCGTCAACGCTGCGGCTGCCAACGCCAAGCTCCCCTCTGGTATCCCCATTGAGCAGATTGACCCCGTCATTGCCAAGGGTCTCAAGGGCGACGCCTTCGAGCCCGCCGTCTATCAGAAGATTCTCGAGATCTACGCCGCCTCCGGGGACGCGAACAAGTTCCGTGCCGCCTGGGACAAGTTCCTTTCCAAGGGCAAGGCCGTTGCCGCTGGTAATCCCGCCGTCGTTGGTGCCGCCATCGCGGGCGTGCTCAAGCTCGGTAACCGCGAGGCTGCCGAGCAGATTGCGGCCGAGTTCAGCTCGGAGGAGTATGCTAAGCACGTTGCCAGCGCCATGGTCGAGGGCCTGACTGAGGCCGGAGAGCTGGACGCTGCGCTCCAGTGGTTTGGCAAGAGCAAGGATCTCTACCGCTCCGAGGCTTATGCGCTCGCGAATGCCCTCGCCGAGAAGGGCCGTTTCGACGACGTCCGTGCCGTTGTCAAGAAGGCCGCTCAGCACACTTCTGTTGAGAAGATTTCTAACGGCTTCCCTGCCCGCCTCATGGGCCGTCTCCTCGCCTACGCCCTCAAGGCGGAGGACAAGAAGGCCGCCCTCCAGGCCGCGCTTGACGTGCAGCGCCCCAGCGCCGCCATGGACGCCCAGGTCATCCGTCTCTTCGCTGAGCTGCTGGTCGCCAACGGTCTCGCCGCCGAGGTGCCCCGCATGCTCGAGAAGTTCTCGGGTGCTGAGCCCACCGCCGATGCCGACCTGCGCGCCATCATCATGGCTGTCGTGCAGAGCGACGCTTCCTTCGCCACCCTCCTCGACACGCTCCGCGCCACTGCCCGCCTCGGTGGATCCCTCGTCTCGACTGGTGACATGATGGACGTCTCGCAGGCTGTCGTTGACAAGTACCTTGCCACGCGCTCTTCTGTCCCCTCGGCTGCCGAGATGGGCTACAACTCGGACCGTATCTTCCGTCTCCTCGAGGCTATCGTTTCGCTTCCCGAGACTGTTATCGAGAGCGGCAAGGCGGACCCCGTCCTCGAGCACTTCATGGGTGACCTCGCCGAGATCTCGAAGTCGTTCTACATCGCCGGTGCTCTCCCTTCGTCGCAGGGTGCGGCTGCTCTCGCCGACATCCTTACTGCCCGTTTCGGTCCCGAGCGTGCCGCCAACCTTCTTACCGCCGCTCTCGGCGACAAGGCCCTCGGCATTCTCCCCAACCCCGGATCTACGACCTCGCCTACCGACTCCAGCTTCACCATGCCCCCGACCCCGACCGATGCTCCTCTTCCCGGAGAGTTCCAGCCCCCCTCGCCGCACACGCTTCACATCGTTCCCCAGCTTACGCACCTCATTGAGCGTGTTGGTGGATACCGCGATGCCCCCGAGACTGCTCAGGGTGTTTACGCCACTATCCGCGACGCCCTCACGAACGACAACGCCGTTCCTTCGCCCGAGGGTCTCGGTCGTCTCATGACTGCTCTTGCCCGCGAGGGCGACGAGGCCAAGGTCCGCGAGCTCTACAGCCTTGCCCAGGTTGTTCTCACGTCTTGCCTCGCCGACCCCGTGGCCCAGGCCGACGGCTGGCGCAAGGTTGAGGACGCCATGATCTCCGCGTGCTGCTTCCTCGGTCATCTCGAGCAGGCTGGCATGCACCGTGCTCGTATCATTGACGCTGGTCTTACTCCCTCCGCCGACGCTTACGCTACCATGATTGCCTCCTCTCGCGACTCGACCGATGACGCGCTTGTTGCCCGTGAGCTCTTTGACGAGTCGCAGGCTCTCGGCGTCATCCCCCACCTCTACCTGTACAACACGATCATCTCCAAGCTCTCCAAGGCGCGCAAGGCCGAGGTCGCCCTCGAGCTCTTCGAGCACATGAAGGCTGCTGGCGTCCGCCCCTCGTCCGTCACGTACGGCGCGGTCATCAACGCCTGCTGCCGTGTCGGCGACGAGGAGTCTGCTGTTGCGCTCTTTGACGAAATGTCGGCTGCTAAGAACTTCCGCCCCCGTGTCCCGCCTTACAACACCATGATGCAGTTCTACCTGCAGACGCGCCCCGACCGTGCCCGCGTGCTCGAGTACTACGACGCGATGCGCGCCGCCGGCGTCCACCCCTCCGCACACACGTACAAGCTCCTCCTCGACGCCTTTGGCACTCTCCAGCCCCTCGACCTCACCTCCATGGATCGCATCTTCGCCGAGCTCGTCCGCAACCGTCACGTGCCTGTGCAGGGCACGCACTACGCGTCGCTCATCACTGCGCACGGCCTGCACGCCAACGACGTCGCCAAGGCAAAGGCCATCTTCAACTCGCTCAAGCGCCCGCAGCGCGGCTCGCCGGCCGTCATCGAGCCTGTGGTCTGGGGGGCGATCCTGAACGTCGTCGGCCAGCGCGGCACTCTCGAGGAGCTCGAGTCGCTCCGTGCCGAGCTCGAGCGCTCCGGCTCCCCCTCCACCGCCTACGTCTGCAACGTCCTCATCGCCGGTTACTCGCGCCACGGTCGCCTCGACGCCGCCCGTGAGGTCTTCGAGTCTATGGCCGACAGCGTCGGCGGCGTCGCTGCGCCGAACAACCACCCCACCCTCCTCACAAGCTCTGGACACAAGAAGCCCGCCACGACCGCCCAGGCTCCCGCTGGACTCGTCTTCCGCGAGCCGTCCACTTACGAGGCCATGATCCGCGCCGAGCTCGCCGCCGGCAACCGCGCCGAGGCTGAGGCCATCCTCGCCCGCATGGAGGAGCGCCGATACCCCGTCGCTGTTTGGATGAAGGCCCGCGCCATTTTCGATGACGCGTGGCCTGCCGCTCCGGCCGCCCCCGCTGCTGCCGCTGAGCCGGTGGCTGAGGCGCCCAAGGCCGAGGAGAAGTCGGCGTAAGCAGAAGGCAGTCGAAAGGAAGGAAAAGGGACAGAAGGCAGGCAGAAGAAAAAGTATAATGAGCAAATACAAAGAACATATCGTGTATCATCAGGCAATCTTAGACATTCAGTACTCCCCACTCAGCATTCACATGTATCAGGTTTCTCTAGGTCTACTTCTCGCCGCAGATTTCATTCGAACGACTGGCCATGGTGGTGACGGCACTTGCCGTGAAGTTAAGATGTTTGGTGCGGCACGCATATCTTCACGTACACGACCGAGGCGTTGCCTGTTATACCCAGCATGTATAGTTAGCGGACAACATACGCCAGGCGTAGGAGCTCCCTCTCGTGACAAGAAGGCATGGTCGTAAACACGGCAGGCCGAGGAGATGTGATTAGAGTTCAAGGTTTCCACGACTCTGGCCAGCGGGGAAGAGTGGTATCTAGGCACGCTCATGGTCGCGAGGTCGTTGTGAGGGAGACGCTGAAACGCTGCGGCGAGACGGAGATGGCCTGGCGTCGTCGTTCATCGAGCGCGTGTCCTCGCGTCGCTGGCAGAAAGTGCAGTCATGCTATATGCACTGGATCTTTGTGTTCTGCATCCTCCCTCATACTCTTGACCGTAGCACGATTAGCATGACCCGCCTGACCCAAGTCCCACCCGACGCCACGCCCGGCAGCTCCTGGTTCCGCACCCTTGCCAGTAAGGAGGACTACGCGCGCGCCGAGGCGCTAGACCGGCTCTGCGAGCGACTGTACGGCAAGAGTCTGCAAGTCTTCGGCGAGACGACATCTGGTGAGTCCGCCTCCCCCTTTGCTCAGCTGCGCCAACTGACGTCCAGGCCGCGCCTACATCCAGCTGATCAGCACCGAGGGTGCGGACGCGGGCCAGCCCGTCGCCTACGACACATTCAACATGACGCCCAAGTGGAAGAACTGGCTCCAGGGCGCCGAGAAGCGGCTCGACAAGAGCCATGGCGAGCACGCCGACCCGCCCATGGGAAAGAACCGGCGCGAGGACCCGCCCGAACGTACCTGGAGGGCCGAGGGGTATGGCGAGGAGGCGCAGAAGCTAGATGGTCTGGCCTAGCTGCTGACCGTCCTATCGCAACCCGGGGTCCAGCAGGGCCGATTTTCAGCTATCTGGTAGAGTGAATCGCAAGTGCCGCCGTAAAGGTTGGGCGGGATAGTACGATGTAGATGCATAGCGTGAAGCTGGAGACAGTGGTCGTTTCGATCGCTACTGGCGGATAGCCGGGGCTGGGTAATGTGGGAAGCGGCGGGGACCCCGCACCCCCGCAGTCACAATTCCGCGACGGCGCTTTGGAGGCTTCGTCGTCGACGTCGGGGGGTCAGTTATGCATGAGTAGAGAGTATGGAGACTGCCGAGAGGGGGGTGTACAGAGAGCGGGGATTGCAAAGATGTGTCAGGCAGTGTGCAGAGTGAAGAGTCTGAAGTGCTCGGGCCAGGCGCGAGGCGTACGGCGTCAGGCGCAGATCGATCGCAACGTCAATGACGTTTTCGCCAGAGCCCCCGTGTTCAGACTTCGTACTTCGTCGCCGCCCGGCTTATCATCCACATTACATTCCACTCATTCTCTCATCCACACCTCTGTTATATTTGTGTTGAGCTTCCACTTCTCTGGTCCTCCCTCGAACACGACATACGACGTCCGTACCAAGTTCCTCCACCAAAAGCCCACCGCTTGTCCGCCCGCACCGTCCTCGCCTTCCTCGACTTCCATCTGGCCTAACGGCTTATCGGCATCATGGCGACGAGCGCGTCCAACACCCAGCGCGACATCACTGGTAAGCTCGTCATCCAGTCATTCGCAGCTGACATCAGTCCCGCCGGGACTCCTCGCCTCCGGTGCGTCGGCGTCGTCCACTAAGTTCTCCGAGACGTCGACAGTGTCACTTGAATGGCGCCTGACGGGATTGCGGCAGATGTACGAGACGAGCAAGGGTAGTGCGAAGAGGTGAGTTCATGCTTTCTACCGAGTGCGTCGATGTTGCGCTGGCACCTTCAGCGCTGGTCATTGATCCGCCGATCGGCGCACCTTTCCTGCACCTTCCCTCGTTTACGAACGATCGGTGCTAACGACCGACAGCAAATGCATCAAGTCAGTGGTGTTCGGCGACACGGAAAATCTCTGGGAGGTGCTGTGGTACCCTAACTCCGGCGTGCAGGGAGGTGAATTCGCGAGTCTGTACTTGTCGTGTGTCGTGAGTTACTTGGCCTAGCAGGAACTGACACCCAGCCGTCACAGCAGGAGCGTGAGCAGGGCATCAACGGCAAATGGACCCGCAAGGGGTTGTGGCTGTTCCGCTTCGACGTGAAGGTGATGGACGAGCGGACGAACAAGATGCAGACGCTTTGCTATAAGGAGGCGTCGGACCACACGTTTGCGGTCAAGACGGCCAACTGGGGCTGGCAGCAGTTCGTCAAGCGCGACCACCTGTTCCTGCACCCTAGCGTGGTCGCGAACGACACCTTTACCATCGTGTGCACCATCTCGGGACAATCTCTCCCGCCGCTCGGCTACCGCCTCGGCATGGCGCCCCCGCGCCAGAGCGGCTGCACGTCTTCTGAGGCGGCGATCGACACTGGCGCGTCTGGAGGACCGAAGCGTATTGTACCCCGTGACCTCGTTTCCGCTGTTGGTGACATGTTTGATGACCCATGTGAGCTTTCTTGTGTGGATATCGAGCTGACAGCAGTGTACTCTGACATCGAGTTCGTGATTCCGTCGAGGCCCTCGCCTTCAGGGCTGGAGCGCGCCCCACCCCGTCGCATTTACGCGAACAAGAAGCTCCTGAACCGCTGCGAGTACTTTGACGCCATGTTTCACGGGGGCTTCGGGGAAGGAGGGGACGGAATGGAGCTGACGGTGAGTTACCCTAAGGTTGTTGAAACTGATGTCAGGATGACCTGGACGATCTGCTGGATACGCTGTCGGACTCGGACGTCGAGGACGAGGCGATGAACAACGTGAACTCGCTGTTCTCCTCGACAACAACGCGAGATGAGCCGCTGGCGGACATGAGTCAGAGGATTCAGCCGGATATCCACTTTGCGGAGGGCGCACCGCCGGTAAACCCTGCCGAGATCGAAAGCGAGCACGGGCTCGGCAGCGCCGACAGCGTGCTCAGCGATGAGGATATGGAGACAAGGTCGCAGAGCATGGCCGAGGGCGACGACGACATGGCTGAGGAGAGCCACGAGGCCGCACCCCGCATGCCAGTCCGTCGCATATCGCGCAAGCGTATGCGAGAGCGCGACGAGGCCGCCGTGATCGGGCCGAAGAAAACACGGGTTGTGGTCAAGGATGCGGCATGGAGCACATGGTGGGCGATTCTCTACTGGGTAAGCTTCCACGTCTCGATTTTCGATAGCTAACGCCAGCTCTACACCGACACGATCTACTTCGCGCCACTGTCGTCGTCGTTTGGGGATGGCACGCGGCGCACGGTGGTGTACGGTGGCAACGAGGTGACGCCTGACCAGGAACCACGGTCTCGGCGCGAGTGGATCGCGCAGTGGCTTTTGGAGAGGGGCATGCGCGAGGGCGAGGGAGCGACCGGGCCGCGCCCCGTGAGCGCCAAGTCCGTGTACCGCCTCGCAGACAAACTGGATCTGCCGGCGCTCAAGATGCGTGCATTCCAGCACATCTGCTCCCAGCTTACCTCCCTGAATATCCCTGCGGAGGTGTTCTCGCGTTTCAGCTCGACCTTCGACGATGTCCGCAAGGTGAGTTTCCCCGCAGCGCTGGCAAACTGACAAGCGCAGGTGCAAGTTGCGTTCTTCCTGCAGCATTGGGGCGAGATCAAGAAGTCGGACACAATGCAGAATATCTGGAAGCAGATTCGTGGTGGCAAGCATGTCGGCTTCGAGGAGGGTGAGTTGTTGTGTATGCTCGTGCTAACTCTCAGTGTGGCCTCTCATTTTGAGCCAGCTCGACTTCTGCCCGTCGTAACCGCAAGTGTAGTCGCGGGTGTAGGCTAGGATGATCTCTGAGGCATCCGGTTTCCCCATGTCCCCGTGTCCAGAGTGACACAACGAGTGACAACAATGTAGCCGATCGGGGCCGGGCGGAGTGTCGCCGGGGAGTCACGATGGCGAGCGATGTGTCGCTGATTGTTCCCCGCAGTGTCTGGGGCATTTGTAAATGTACAGCATGCGTGAATGCAGCGTGAGCTTGATGCGCACAATGCGGGCTTGGCCATTGGCGAGAGCGCAAGAAGGGAGGCGGCCGCGGAGACACCTCGGCGGTTGGCGGACTCGGGCGCGCGGGGGCACCCGATGGTGAGTCACCGCCGTCTCACAGTGGGCATTGACGCAACTGCCGCTCCAAAGGCTGGACCCGGCTCATCCGGAGAAGAGGAGATAGTTGTGCGTGCTGTGCGTGCTGTGCACAATGAGGCACTCCCACCGTAAATGGGAGTGTACGTTAACGTGAAGTGCATCTGGTATCGTGGTGTTGATGGCGGCGGCGCAGTGGATCACAGTGGATCACAGTGGAGGCATTGTCGGAGGCTTCCTCTCGGCATGCTCGGTGGCATTTCTCCGCTCCTGTGATGAGGGGAGTGGCATGTGGACCACTCCGTTAGCTTCGCGGTGCCAGCTTCGTACGCCGAGGGACGATTCACTGGAAACGCAGCGAGGTTCCCACACAAGCTCACGCTTCACGGTTCACTCGACATCACTGACGACAGCATGACGGTGGCTACATCATCTTGTCTCGTCTCGGCACGACGATTGAGCGGACTGAAGCTCAGGAACGAGATCAGGAAGGTCCGGTAAGCCACGAGCCACAGACGGCGGGGGATTCGTCATGGCGTTATCAGTCCCTGCGTACTCCCTTAATCTTCCCCTCGTCATCCCTGCTTGGACGCCTGGTGAAGCCTGCTGGAGCCTGAAGACGCCAAGGGGAAAGCAAGAAGGGGAGCAAGGAGTCGGAGGGACCGGCGTCTCGTCCAGGCACCACTCGAACTCTGGTGGTGGTTCCTGCGTTCCTATGCTGGGCGACCTCCTGCGAGTCCTGCCGTTCCCGACTACAGCTCTTGTCTCATCCTCTCTGTGCATGGATGCTCGGATCACGGAGTGAGTGCGGTGCGGTGCGACGCGGGGCCAGCATCGCTGCACTGTGAGCGTGCGGCGAGTATAAGGCCCAGAAGGAGGACCATGCATCGTTTCTCCCCCCCCAACTATTCTTTCTAAACCAGTTCGTTGTCCATATTCCATTCGCCCCGCGCCTAGGGCCGCCGACGCCGCTACCCCGCTACCCTTGCCGGCTTCGACGTAAACAACGACACCGACAACGATACCGTCATTACTCTGAACACCACTTATTGCGACATTCTGCGCAGATAGCGCATTCCCACTACACTAGGCTCTCGACACGAGCCGTTCGACTACAGTTTCTGCCGAACCGACCATGGCGCCTAGGCCGTCATCGCCGAGCCCGCTGGTGAAGGGGCCGAGGAAGAGCGCTCCCGCCAGCACAAGTGCTGGCTCCAACGGCACTGAGGAGAACAAGCTCAAGAAGGCGCTCAAGTATCCGAAACGCAAGGCTGTTGACGTCAAGCGCTCGCTCAGCCAGACCCACCTCCCGACTTCGTCAACGACCTCCCTTCGTTCTAACCCCACATCTTCCGCCCGTCCGTCGTCTCACCGCCCCTCGGCGTCCGCCTCGTCTTTTGTCATTCCGTCCGCCCGTGGGTCCGTCGCCTCTGAACCGCCCACTCGTATCCCGTCCAAGCTGAGGAAGAAGTCGGGCGATCTGCGGCGCGAGAAGAGCATCGAATTGAAGGAGAAGCGGAGTTCCGGATTCGCGCGGGTGTTGGGACGGAATAAGAGCGTCGATGTGCTCTCCTCGACTGCCAAGCCAGAACAGAAGAGGCAGATCTCCCAAACCATCGTCGACTTCAACTCCGCCCACCCCTCCTCTCAGCCTTCCTCCTCGCGCCCCTCACCTCCGCTCGGAGCAAGCAGCCGCTCGTCCGTCTTCTCGAACCACGGCTCGCATACTGGCGGCCTTGGCGAGCCATGGGTCGAGCGCAGCAGTATGGACGAGCCGGGCGTGCTCGGCTCTCCTGTGTCTTTCTCGCCGTCTCTGCCGAGTCTCGCTTCTCCGCCACGCAAGCTGATCCCGCGAGAGGCGCGCGGCTCCATGTCTCCCAACAAACGCCAGAGTTTCACGGACACGGCATCAGTGCTGTCATCACCCGGAATGGGACGGCCGGGACGACAAGTCAGCGTCAAGATCGTGGACGCACCCGGTCACGAACCGGTCAGCATGGCGGAGTTCTTTGCCAATGACTCCGACTTCTCTGACTCTGAGGACGAGGCGGAGCCGACTGCTCAGCGCGAGCCCAGGCGGCAGCCGTCCCAGGCCAGCGTGTCGAGCAAGGGTAGCAAGGGCCGCATGCGCCGTATCTCGTCTGGATTCAGCAAGCTGAACAAGAGCCTGCACGACCTCGGTACCGGCGGCGGAAGCGGAGGTAGCGGTGACAGGGAGAAGGACGCGAGCCTTGCGAGCAGGTTCAACAAGAGCCTGCACAACCTCGCCGACAACTATATCGTGAAGCCCGAGAAGAGCGACCGCACCCGAGAGTCGAGTCCACCCTTCGAGCTCCAGCCCGCCTCAGTCGCAGGCAGCAGCAACAGCAGTCTCCACCCGACCACCCCGCCACGGAAAGGACCGAGACGAAGCGCTTCGCTCATGACAAAGTTCAACAAGTCACTCCACGATCTGGCTGATACGCTGAAACCGGAAGAGATCCCAGAGTACGAAGGGGGAGCGAAGGTCTCCCGCCGTCACTCCTACATCCCGCGTCTCGTGCGGAGTCTCTCGCGCAATCCCTCGCATGCGTCGACGGGATCGCTCAGCCCCGCCCACTCGGCACTCGTGCCCCCGAGCCCTGGGGAGAGTTATTCGGCGCAGTCGTCCATTATGCTCGAGTCTGAGCCGAGTCTCCAGTTCGAGCCCCTCGTCGAGGAGCCCGAGCCAGCTGAGATCACTGAGCAGGCTGGGGGCGAGGATGCCAGCGCCACGGAACCTCCCGTTTCTATGGTCCCTACGTCGCCTAGAACGCCCGACGGCAAGCCCGTGACAACTCCGTCTTCTCCTCTCCACTCCCTCCCGCCAGTCTCGCCCCGCTTCGCCTCTCCTGCGTCGCACACTCACGCGCGAACGCCAAGTTCGCCAGGACGTACGCACGACTCGCTGGGCATCGACTTTGGCGTCCTGCTTGCCGAGGGCCGAGCCAGCACCGAAGTCGAGATCGGTCACGGCGACGACGTCCCGCGCCCAACTGTCAGGCGTGGACGCGGGTACACGCTTAGCAAGAGCGATGCGCCCTTCTCAGCTGAGGAGGCGGAGCACGGCGAGCTGGAAAGGCTCTCGGGCCGCGTGCTCAGCAAGGAGGAGGCGAGGCGGAGTATCGTGGCGGAGTATCGTCTCCGTCGCGGCTAGCGAGCGGGAGATGCTCCGCGGCCTCACGACGAAGGGCGAGGAGATGTCCCGGCCCGAAACGGCTCGCCCGTTGGAGATCGCCCATGCTGAGACATTGAATCAGCTTGTGGCTTCGCAAAACTCCGAGAAGCCAGACTCACCCGAGGAGCCTGCAGCCGAGCTCCAGCATGAGATCGAGCACGGGGAGAGGAAGGAGCTGCGTCGCGGTACCTCTCTCGAGAGCTCTAGTGTGCACAGCGTAGAGCTCTCTACCCCTGCTGAGGAGATTGTCCCCGTTTACGAAGCGCACATCCCCGCCACTATCCAAGAGGAGGTCAAGCAGACCCACTACTCGAGTGTCTCGCCTGCGTTTGCGCAAGCTCTTCCCTCCTTCGATCCCGTGTCGCCTCTCAAGATGAACGCGCTGCTCGAACCCGAACCGGTCGCTTTCATACAGCCGCTCGCACAGCCTCAGCCCATCGCCACTCAGCCGCTTGTCGACGACAGCCACCTCGAGTCCAGCACCGAGAGGGTCAAGAACGTCGACGACGAGGAGGAGGGAGAGGCGCGCAGACTGAAGCGCGAGTCCACGTTCGAGGACCTGGCTCAGCACTATGTTTCTGCCCCCGAGCCTGATGCCCAGCATATCGAGACGACCAGCGAGGTCTCGGCCAGCTTCCCGCCCCACACGGTGCAGGAGCACGAGTGCATGGCCGCTGAAGAGGCGTACGATCTCGAGACAACATTCGCCGGTAGTCCCGCCATCGATGCGCGCGCCAGTCCCGTCTTCCCCTCTCGCTCGACAGTCGCGTCTCCACTTCCCGTTCCCGAAGAGATCCCCGAACTTGCTGAGGCCGAGACTCCGGCCATTGGGGCGGAGAGCATCGAGGATGACTTCGTGCATGAACTCGACGAGGAGCTCGAGATCGCCAAGCTGCAAGACGAAGAGGAACCACGTCTCGAGCGCATGGTGTCGCCAGCGACCATTGAGACGATCGAGGAGCTCCCTTCGCCCGAGTTTGACATGGACGAGTTTGCGACTCCGGCAGGGATCGACTACAGCGCCTCTCCTGCTGAAGAGGAGGAGACCGAGTACGCCACGCCTACCGAGGTGATTGAGACTGTGCTCACGCGCTCGGTCGGAGGCGCTGAGGAGTACGGCGATGTCGAGGCTGTCTCCGATCCTGTTGAGACTGCCGGCGAGACGCCCGATCAGGCCGAGCTTGAGGAGCCGGAAGACACCGGGTCGCTGTTTGAAGGCACTTCGGCGCTCGAGGCTGCCGCTGTGGCCAGTGTTGCTGTTGCTGCTCCCATCGCTGCTTTTGCGGCCGTGTCACCTGCTCCTGCCCCTCACGCTCCCGAGTATGAGTCTACCGCGGAGGCTGAACCAATCGAGGTGGACGAGCCCGAGCCTGTGGTTCAGTCCTCCCCCGCCATCTCGAAGAATGCTCAGCTTCTCAAGGCCGCCATCGAAGTTCCCCGCGAGGTGGTCCAGTCCTCTCCCGCGATCGAGCGCAACACCCAGCTCCTTAAGTCGGCCATCAACATTCCCCGTATTGTGCCCCAGTCCGGCCCCGGCATCACCAAGAATACGCAGCTGCTCAAGAACGCTATCAACGTACCTCGGCAAGTCGTGCAGTTCTCGCCTGCGATTGCGCTGCTCGACGAGCTCCTGCGCAAGCAGATCTGTGTGCCGCGCGAGGTTACCCAGTGCTCGGCCGCGATTGACTGGAACACCCAGCTGATCATGGAGAAGATTGCCGTTCCGCGGGAGGTGCCCCAGTCTGGAGCTGGGATTGAGAAGAACACCCAACTTCTGAAGGACGCTATCAACGTCCCCAGGGAGGTGCCCCAGACCGGCGTCGGAATCGAGAAGAACGATCGTCTACTGCACGAGGCGATCGAGGTTCCGCGCGATGTTCCGCAGACCGGTACTGGTATTGAGAGGAACACCGCTCTCCTCAAGAATGCCATCGCTGTCCCCCGCGACGTCCCCCAGTCCGGTCCCGGCATTGAGCGCAACGAGGCGCTGCTGAAACATGCCCTCCACGACATTCCGGCGGAAGAGAGGTGGAACTACCATCCCGTGGAGCAGGACAGTCCGGCAATCCGGAAGAACACGGCCCTGCTGAAGAGCGCTATCAACGTTCCGCGCCAGGTCGTCCAGTTCTCCCCCGCGATTCAGCTCCTCGACCAGCTCCTCAAGGCGCAGATCTGCGTTCCCCGCGAAGTACCCCAGAGTGGACCCGGGATCGAGAAGAACGAGGCGCTGCTGAAGCACGCTATCCTGGACGTGCCGATGGAGGAGAGGTGGGACTACCACCCTGTTGAGCAGGAGGGACCGGGCATTGCGACCAACGTCGCGCTGCTGAAGCAGGCTATCGAGGTCCCCCGCCAGGTATCTCAGAGCGGGAAGGGTATCGACACCAACATTGCACTGCTCAAGCAGGCCATTGAGGTCCCGCGCGAGGTGGTTCAGTCCTCGCCTGGCATTGACAAGAACACTGCTCTCCTGCGAGAGGCTATCGCAGTCCCGCGCGAGGTCGTCCAGTCCTCGCCTGGCATCAGCAAGAACATGCAGCTCCTTCAGGATGCGATCAACGTTCCCCGGGAGGTCATCCAGGCCAGCCCCGCGATCGAGACCAACACGGCTCTCCTCAAGCAGGCCATTGAGGTTCCTCGCGAGGTTCCGCAGACCGGTCTCGGCATCGAGCTGAACGAGAAGCTCCTCCGGGAAGCCATCCTTGCACCTTCTGAGAAGGAGGCCGAAGATGCCCACTCTGAGGCCTCAACTCCTGCCGATGAGATCGTCACCCCTCCCACCGAAGACTCAGCCGCCATCGAGCTTAACGAAAGTCTCCTCCGGGATGCAATCTGCAAGCCTGCGCCGGCTGCCTCGCACTCTCGCTCGGTGTCTGCTGCTTCGTCAGTCAAGTCTCGCGCTTCGTCAATGGCGTCAGTCCACTCCCGCTCTGCCTCGCAGCCCAACACCCCGCCATCGCCCGTCAAGTCGCTCATCGAGCAGTTTGAGGCTGCCGAGGTCGACGCTCTGCCCCTTGTCGCTGCTGAGCCGCCGTACTCGCCTCCCATCGAGCGTGTTCGCACTCTCAGCTTCGAGAAGCCTGCTTCCGAGGCGGACGACGAGGCCTCTGTCGATGGTGCGGAGGACAAAGAGTCCGTCCGGGACGACGCCGACGTTGCTGTCCCTGGTGCCTCCACCGATCGTCCCTCCACCGCTGCCTCCACCTCCACCTCCGTTGTTTCCAGCGACCTCGACGCATCGAACGCTGTCCCTTGTGATGGTGGTTCTCAGGGCGGAGAAGAACCTGAAGCCACGGGTGCGAAGGAGGAGAGACCTGAAGATTCGGAAGAGGGCGGTTTAACGGAAGCACTCGCTCAGTCCTCGTGTGAGCCCGGTGAGCCCGGTGAGCCCGGTCATGCTCTCGCCCCTGCGACGCCCGCTGTGCCCGCCACAAACGAGCACGAGCCACCCGCTGAGACATCTTCCTTCGCGCAACTTGACTCCTCACACTCGTCCTCTGTCATCGAGACTCCTGTCCCCGATACCGACACCGACAAGCACGCCCACGAGCATACCGACGAGCTCACTGCGCCTGCTGAGAAGCACAACCTCGACGACAACCTCGTCCACCCCGGAGTTTCCTTTGCCGCCGTCGCCTCGCAACCTCCCTCCACCGACCCTTCCTCGCACCCGCCGTCAACAACAAGCGACATGGCCGCGTCCCCCGTTGTGACCGCGACCGCGACCACGCCCCGCGCCGACGTCGTCGTCGAGGTGAACCCAGCCCCCGCCGCTTCTGCGCCTGCGCCTGTTCCCGTCGTCGCTACCCCCGTCCCCATTGTTCACGCCACGACCGCTCCTGTCGAACACTGTCACGTCGACCACACTCGTGACGCTCTCTCGGCCAAGGCTGAGCGTATCCGCGCCGAGCGTGCCCGGGAAGCCGACGAGCTGTGGCCGCACGAGCGTCCCCCGCTGCGTTACGCTTCGCCCGGCCCCGCTCCCGCCGCGGCTGCTGCCACCATCGTCCTCCCCAGCATCACGGTGCAGGCGCCGACGCCGGCGCAGTCGCTGCACCACGCCCCCGTCAAGGTTCTGACTAAGAATCAGAAGAAGAAAGCGCGCCAGAAGGCCAAACGTCAGGCTGCGCGCGCCGCTACCACCGACTCGGACACTTCGTCGGTCGTTTCGAGCCACCACTCGCACCACGCCAAGAGCAAGAAGAAGGGCGTCGAGGTTGAGGCCGAGGGCGTTAAGATCACAGTGAACGCCGACAAGGAGGCCAAGGAGAAGCGCGAGCGCGAGGAGCGCGAAGCCATGGAGAAGAAGGAGAAGGAGGAGCGCGAGGCCCGCGAGAAGAAGGAAAAGGAGGAGCGCGAGGCTCGTGAGAAGAAGGAGAAAGAGGAGCGCGAGGCAAGGGAGAAGAAGGAGAAGGAGGAACGTGAAGCCAAGGAGAAGAAGGAGAAGGAGGAGAGAGAGGCTAAGGAGAAGAAGGAGCGCGAGGAGCGTGAAGCTCGCGAGAAGAAGGAGCGTGAAGAGCGTGAGGCCAAGGAGAAGAAGGAGCGTGAAGAGCGCGAGGCCCGTGAGAAGAAGGAGCGCGAGCTCGCCGCCGCCGAAGCCAAGCTCGCCGCTGAGCGTGCCGCCGCCGAAGCTGCCGCCCTCAAGGCCGCCGAGGAGGCGAAGGCTGCGGCGGAGAAGGCGGAGCGCGAGGCGCGCGAAGCCAAGGAGGCCGAGGAGAAGGCCGCTGCCGAGAAGGCTGCCGCCGAAGCCGCCGCTGAGAAGGAGCGCAAGGAGAAGGAGCGCGAGGAGCGCCGTCGACTCCGCGCCGAGCGCGAGGACCTGCTTCGTCAAGAGCTCGAGATCCGGAAGCGCGAGCTCGAGCGTGCTCAGTACGCCGAGCAGCTCATGGCGCAGCAGGCCGCCCACGCCGGACCATGGCGCCCGCCGATGCCCTACGGTGTTCCGCCGCCCGGTCTTGGCTTCGCCGGCCTCAACCTCGGTTTACCGCCATATGCTGCGCGCTTCCCGGCTCCGCATCCGATGATGGGCCCGCTGGGACCGATTTTCCACCACCCTCCGGGAGGGTTCATGCCGCCGCCGCCGGGACCTGGTCCTCGGAGGTTCTAACCGACCCGCTCACCCCATGTCGCCCCTCTTCGCTCGCCGAGCACCGTCGCCGTCGAGACGTAGTTGAATCCAACCCCACCCAAAAGCGACTGTCAAGTTGTAATCTGTAGTACAATATCAAAATAGATACCTCTCATCAATACATCGTACCCTCATTTGTTACGACCTCTTTATGCATTGCGATTTTCACTCACTCACTCACTCACTCACGGTGTGTGCAGGGGCTAAGGAGGGCTGACGCGTGACATCCGCGATCACGCTCGTGGGTTGTGCTATATGCGCTCGTTTGCGCTTAACTAGGCCGGCGGATATGAGCGGAGACGGACATTGCCAGGCACGATCACACCGGACATCCCGAACTGGAGCCGCGCCTGGACTCTACCGGTCCTCGGGGTTCAGGCTCGGGTTAGAGCCGCCTTCCTGCCTTCCTTCCTTTGAGAGTCCATCGCATGCATTCATCACAAGCTTGTTGCCTCTCCACTTTTCTTTCTCGGCAGACGACCATGGGCCACCGGCAGTGATGCGCCCAATAGACCCGATAGACCCCGACGCCGACCGCGCCAGCGTCAACAGCGCCGACAGCGCGACTCACGCAGGCGTACAACAGGCACTTCTCCGGCGCGCCTCCACTTCCTCCACTTCCTCGATCAGCTCCGACGCGAGTCTGACCACCGCCGAGTCTCACCCCGCATCATTCCAGACCGCTAGTATCGGGCACGGCATCCCGCTCGACACTCCCATCGTCTCCGCCAACGCTCCCAACCCCTACGACGCTTATGCGAGTCGCGAAGAGCTCGCCCCAGAGCCGGAAGGGGACGCCGAGATTCTCTCGACCCCGCGGCCAGGCTACTCCAACTTAACCCCGACGCTGCGAAATGCTGCGCAGCTTCCATCTCCGGTCGCTGTTCCGGAAAGCGATAGGCTGTACCCGGGAGACGCGGACGCTGCCGCCTTTGCGGCGTATGCGGCCACGACAGGACGACCATTGACGAGATCCATTACGCTCGAGGAAGCCGAGCGGGCAACGAGAACACTGGAACAGGAGAAGGACGCCTTTGCGTCTACGGAAGGAAGTGCGTTCTCCTCTTCGGGACACTCGAGCCATGCGCCGCATGCGTCGGTCAGCTCCTCGCACGCGCCGCATCCCCCGCCAACCCAGAGCCAGAAGGCGCGTGCGCCTGTCCAGGCTCTCTTTGCTGAACCTTCCTCCTCCTCTGCCCCTCACTACAGCGAACCGACGAACTACGGAACGACGAACGGAGAGCCAAGCAGCGGACCAGCATTTACGGCAGCGCATCCCTACACCCACCCCCTTTACGACGAGAGCCAGGCGACGATCGCGAATGCCGTGAACATGGACGACAACCCGTACGGATCCCGTACAGGGCTGGCCGGTACGCCGATCAGCATGGGCTTATCCAACGGCTCGACGAACTTTGGCTCGACGAACGGTTATCCCTCAGCGTACGGCACGACGTACGGCAACTCGACACGAACATTCCAAGCGACGGAAGAGGAGAAAGCAGCCCTCGCGGAGGAGGAGAAGGACGTGCTCGTCGACAGGATGGATGTGGAGGATCCGGGGCCGGGGCCGGGATTCGACAGTGCTCTGCTCAACCTCCCCCCGCCGCCGCCGTTTGATCTCCGCGTCGAAGGGTTGACGGTCGGAGTTCCGGTGGTCAGGTTTGAGAGACTCATGAAGTAAGTCGTTGGTTCGCATGTTGGCATTGCGTGACGATTGGATTGTCTCGGGATTACCGTTGTCACCATCGTGCATCATCTTGATTGCAATCTCTCTCACTGCATCATTGCTCGCGCTCGCTGTGATGGAACTGTCCTTGGTCATCATCACGGAAATGAGGGCCATCATCTCCCATCGCATCACCAGCAAAGTCCATGTGTCCTCGTGATCATTGCTGGTGGCTTCGTGGGCGTTGTCTTGGCTCTTCTGGCTGAGGTGAACCGCTCGTCGCGCTGCGCCCGGCGCCCGAAACGGACCGAGGGACCGAGCCGCGGACAACCGTAGATAGTCGGGCCGATTGCATCGGCTGACGCGATCCGCTACGGGTTAGGTCAGGTACAATGTGGCAACATTACTGCACTTGCTCTAGGCCTGCCTCACACCGTAACACCTGACCACACTAGCGCAAAGGATGTGCGCTGACATCACAGTCTCATGCAGGGCGACATTCTAGGCGCGCTTAAGAAGCCCGTCCCGAAGGAGAACCGGAAGACAGAGATTCTGACAGATGTGTCCTGCGACTGCTCAAGTGGGGAGGTGTTAGCGATCCTAGGTGGGAGTGGAAGCGGCAAGACAACGCTGCTGAACGCGGTCGCGCACCGCCTGAACGATCTGCCCGTCAAGGATGGCGGTGTGGCTTATGTCGACAGTGCCGGCGAAGCTCTATCACACAAGCAGGCAAAGCGCCGTATTGGATTCGTACGACAGCAGGACTATCTCGTCGAGTGCCTAACCGTACGCGAGACGTTGACGTACGCTGCGCGCCTCCGTCTGCCCGCAGCCCTGTCCAAGGAGGCGATCAAGCTCATCGTCGAGCAGACGTTGGACGAGTTGGGCCTGCGCGATGCGGCGGACACAGTGGTGGGCGGACCGCTCAGGAAGGGTATTTCGGGCGGCGAGAAGAGGCGTCTGTCCATTGGATGCGTGCTCGTCACACTGCCGTCGGTGCTGATTCTGGACGAGCCGACCTCTGGTCTCGACGCCTTCACCTCCTATCTCCTTCTGCAGACGCTGTCGAATCTGGCGCGGAGAGGGCGAACCGTTATCCTCTCCATCCACGCGCCACGATCAGATGCGTTCAACCTCTTTGACCGCATCACGCTCCTGTCCAAGGGAAGAGTCGTGTACTCGGGCCTTCGTGACAAGTGCCTGCAGTGGTTTGAGGGACAGGGGTATGAGCTCGAGCAGGGCGTGAACCCGCTAGGTAAGCTCCATTGATCTTGATTCAGCTAACGGCAGACTTCCTCATTGATATTTCGTCCATTGACAACCGGTCGCCGGACGAGGAGGAAGCTTCGCGCGCCCGAGTAGGCAAACTGATCGACGCGTGGAGCCAGAACGTTCGTTCTGCAGCAGTGGGACGGCGCGGTCTGACCAGCTCGAGCGGCGTGGCGAGCTCGCGCTTCTCGTCGGGCTTCTGGTCCTCCTCCGGTTTCCTCGACAAGATCGAGGAGAAAATGCACAAGCGGGCGTCGAAGCGTGCCTCGGTGCTCGCGCACAAGGGCCCACCACCCGGTCGCAACCCCGCGACACACGCCGAGCTGACGCGTGTCTCGTCCAATGTCGTGGACCAAAAACGCCCCGGTTTCTGGGGTCAGACCCGCGTCTTGACAGCCCGCGCCCACAGAAACGTGTACCGCAACGTACCGCAGCTGATCGGTCTTGCGCTCCAGGGCATCATCTTAGGTGTCATCGTGGGTGTGACGTACGTCAATCTGCCCGAGACGCCGACGGGTATCCAGTCGCTGAAGAATGTGTCGTTCCAGCTCGTGCCCAGTGTGTTCTACCTGCAGCAGGTGTTCTGGATCTACAAGTTCTGCAAGGACCTCGTCATCTTCGATCGTGAGCGCGAGGACAACTTGTACTCCGTCGTGCCGTACGTGCTCTCCGACTGGATCTCCTTCCTCCTCCCTGCCATCTTCGGGCCGACCGTGTACATCATCTTGGTGTACTTCATTGCACAGTTCCGCATGGACGACATCGCCGCGCGGCTATTCACCATCATCGCGTCGACTATCCTGGTGCAGTGCACGACGCAGGGCCTGGCGCTGTTTTCGTCCGCGGTCACCCGGAGCTTCGCCCAGGCATCCCTCATCGGCAATGCAATCAACATCTTCCAGATCTTATCTGCCGGATTCATGATCGTAAACCCGCCTAACTACGCCGAGTGGATCCGCTGGCTCTCGCCGTACTTCTACTCGTTCCGCATCGTCGCAACGACGGTATTCAAGGACCGCACGTTCGAGTGCGCGAACTGGTCCACGGGCGGTGGCGGCGCAAACCTTGAGCAGTGTCACGGCAACAATGTCCTGCGGGGCTTCAACTTTGACCTGAATATCAACATTGGCGCATGGTTTGGCGGACTCGCCGCCTTCGCCATCTTCGAGTATGCGCTGTCCTGCGTCATTCTGTCCGTGTATCATGCGGGCGGGGTGCGGCATGCGCGAGAGATTGACAGTCACGATCGCGGAAAGAGCGCAGAGGTCAACCAGAGTCATATCCAGCGCTCCCGCATCGATGTCGAGGTCCGCAACCTGAGTCTGTCTTGGGACAGGCGGAAGCCGGCCAAGCCCGCCTCAAAGGTGATTCTCGACGATGTCTCGGCTGTCTTCCCGGCGGGTCAAGTCAGTGCCATCCTTGGCCCCAGTGGCGCAGGCAAGTCGACCCTCCTCCAACTTCTAGCAAGCCGGAAACTGAAGGCTGGAGCCATGGCGGGTTTCTACAGACAAGGCGACATCCTCTTCGCTGGCGCTGCCGTTAATCACCTGACGCAGAGCAATGTCGCCTTCGTCGAGCAGGAGGACGATTGGCATCTTCCCTCGCTTACTGTAAGAGAGACGTTGAGGTACGCCGCCATTCTTCGCTTACCAGCGGATATGCCGAGGAAGCAGAAGATTGCGCGCGCAGAGACGGTGCTTCGCATGTTGGGTCTCAAGGACTGCGCGGACTTGCCCGTTGGTGGCGCGCTGGTTAAGGGTATCAGTGGTGGTGAGAAGCGCCGTCTGTCTCTCGCGGTACAGATGATCAACGACCCTGCCGTCCTGCTCGTCGACGAGCCGACATCCGGTCTCGACTCGTCTATCGCCCTTTCAGTGATGCAAGTGCTGAAGGACATTGCATCCACCGGCCGCACAGTCATCGCGACGATCCACCAGCCGCGCTCCGACATTTGGAAGCTCGCCGACAACGTGACTCTGCTCGCCAAGGGCGGCGTGGTCGCGTACAGCGGCAAGCGAGCCGATGCCGTCCCTTACTTCACGAGCATCGGGTGGCCGATGCCGTCCGAGTTCTTCAACCCCGCCGACCATTTGCTCGATCTCGTTTCTGTCGATCCCCGGTCAGCAACGCACGACGCGAGCAGTGCGCGAGTCCGGCGCCTGATCTGTTCTTGGCGCTCCTCGGGTCATAACAGTAAGGAGGTCGGAAACGAGCCCTCCGAGGCACAAGGCGAGGTCAAATCCGGCAGCAGTACGACGCCAATGCGCATCGCGCTCCCTGTCACGCTGTCGAGACACTTCAAGAACCTGATCCGCCAGCCTGATGTCTTCCTGTCACGGTTACTGCAGGCCCCCTTCGTCGCGGCCCTGTTCATCTTGTTCTACCAACGCTTGACGCACGGGCCCGAGGGCGCGCAGGACCGCATCGGAATCACGATCCAGAGCACGGCGGCGCTCGTCTTCGTCGGCCTGCTCACTAGCATGAGCGTGTATCCCGCTGAACGCAACTTGTACCTGCACGAGTACAGGAGTTCGGCGCGGTACTCCCCCGCGACGTTCATTGCCATGTACACGCTCGTCGAGGTGCCCACGGAGGTGTTTGCGTGTCTCGGATATGCTGCTATCGTGAGTGTCTGAAAGTGGTCGAGGACATGCGGAGCTGACAATCAGATGAACGTTGCCGTTGGCATGCAGACCAGCGTGCGCATCTACTTTGAGTACTTTGCGTGTATCTGGGCGCTCGTGAATCTGGGCGAGTCTCTCAGTATCATTGTCGCGAGCTGGGTTAACAGCGAGGGTCTGACGGTGACGTGAGTGTTTACGAGTGAAGCAAGCTTGAGTCTTTCCCAGCTGCTTTGCCCCCAACTACCCACATGAGCACAGCTGACGTCCAGTATTCTCTCGACGTTTGTCTCCTTCCTGTCGCAGATCTCCGGCGTCGTGTCGCTGAACGTGCCGAAGTGGCTCGCTGCCATATCCTGGTTCACGCCGATGAAGCCAGCAACCAAAATCGAGATCATCAACGAGTGCGTCGGGCTCAAGTTCGACTGTACCTCGCAAGACATCCTGGATGGCAAGTGCATCGCGCCGACTGGCGAGGCGCTGCTCGCGCTTTTTGACTGGGGAGACCTCCGGACTGCGAGATTCACGGGAATCTGTATCGCGCTCGCTGTTGTTTGGCGCATTGCGGCGTACTTCAGCATTGGCGTCAGGGTGTGGAGCTACAGGTAGAGTCTGGGCGCTCCGGAGCGCAGAGAGAGAGGAGAGGGGAAGAGGTGGTGGGAGGAAGAGGAAGAGGAGGAGGGCAAGCTGGGAAGGGAGGTGAGCGAAGTCACTAAGGGAGAGAGCGAGAAAGGATAGCTTTCCCCAACGCTGTCTACAACATTGTCTCTCATTTATCCATAGTCTTTGGGTTTCATTTCTTGTCGTACCACTCTGCCGTATTTGACAAACTTAGTCAACATAGTAGAATAATGCAGTTTACAACACACTCCCAACCTCCAAGGTTGCTCAGCTGTCCGCCCGCTCGTCGCTTATGGCCTTTGCTCGCCATCGTACAGCCGGAGTTGTGATCAGCCACAACATGGCACCACGGTGGGAGAGTGGAGGCCATCAGTTGCCAGCGGGCAAATTACAAAATGAGCATTACGGAATGGTAATCGCACGTGGTGGCCATTAGAGTTACGTAGCCAATACGACGTCACCGACCAGCGACCGGCGGCAGCCGGCTACTGCTCCTCCCTCCACTCGAAGTTCGCCGATTGTCTGCACCTTCCTCATCAGCGACAGCAGACATCAGCACATCAGCCAGTATCGCCATCGACGCGGGTGCGACACTTGAGTCTCTTCTTCCTCTTCCCCTGGCTCCTCGGTACTATCAAAGACCACAGCGACGACATCGATCATCGTGGACGTCATCCGGTGGACGAGTGGAACGATCGACGCATTACCGATATATCGCCAACCGAAACAACAGCAGGGAAGGCTAGAGGAGAGAAAGAGTAACGATGCCTTCATACCCACGTCCGCACGCTATGGTGCAGGCGCTGGCTGAGCGCGCAGAGGACTTTATCCTCCAGAGCTACAAGATTCGGGATGTGCCGTTGCGGTTGCGACCGGTGAGTACGAGTACTGAGGGCGGAGGGAACAGCGAGCGACGAGGAATTGAGCAGGACGGAGGGACTAGCGTGGGCTCGATGGACTCGGCTTTCGTGACTGTCGTCACTGTACCCATCGTGATCTCTGATAGCGGACGTCGCGAGGAGGGAAGGTGCCTAGGCAGTCAGTGATGGACGAGCTGCGGGGCCGCGCAGCCTCAACAGCTCACTGCGTGCGCTACACTGTGTCTCCTCACATGTTGCCGGCCTCTCCCTTCCTGTCCCCTGTGTTCGTTCTCGCTCTCTATAGCTTGCAGCCTGTGACTTGGTAGCTGACACACGCAGGCTATCGTCGTCTCGCTCGGAATCTGGATCCTGATGCTCGGCGTGCTCGGCCTGGCGCCATTGCCCGAGCTACCGTTGAACGACAAGGCGCTGCATTTCTTCGGGGTAAGCTCAGCGCTTGGAGTCGAGCTGACGGGCAAACAGATGGGGTTCGCGAGCTTTCTGACGTATTTCGTGCTCGAGGTGCCGGAGTGAGTCACCCCTGCTCGGCTGGTGCGAGCGAAGCGAGTGCCGGTGCTGCTCTTCTCAAACCTTGGCCCCATTAATTAAGGACAGTCAAGGCAGCCGGCTATGATTAGAGCAGTGGATCACAGCTACCGCTCCGCAACTCTAGCTGACATCCCAGAGGTCCGCACAAGCGTGTATGGTACATTCGCCGCGCACCGCTGCTCCTGACGCTGTTCATGGCCTTCTTCGTCGGCGGTATCATCTCCGAGATTGTCCAGGGCTTGCTTCCGGTGAGTCATGCGTGCTCTTCTTGAAGGGCAGGAAAATCCGAGCTCCTGTAGACCCAGCAAAGCTAACATACAGTACAAGACCTTTCAATGGGGCGACATTGCAGCCAACCTCCTCGGCGCCACGCTCTTCACGTACATTGCGCATCTCATGTCCGTCCGTGCTCGTCGCCGCTCAGAGATCAGGGAACTGTACCAGCCCCTCCAAGCGTCCTCTTACCGAGACGCTCAGGGCCGCGTGCATCTCTTCGACCGGGACGTGGAGGCAGGCGAGGGCGGGTTCTCAGACGACGAAGCCGGTGGCGCGAGGGGAGGCGTGTGGGACGACACCGTGTCTGAGCACGAGCTCAGGTTGAGTGGAGACAACACTGCGGCGGCCTTCGCCCTGGGAGATGAGGACGAGGAGGACGAGCCACCAAGGAAGAAGAGTCCGGCGCTGGGGCTGCAGTTGGAGTAGAAGCGGAGGGAGATGCATACAGTTTTAGTGTACTTTACAACAGCGTCATTGGAGCAGCAGCAATAGCGGCAGGGGAAAGATGCGGAAAGAGACAAGTGTGGGGAGACGAGCAACACCCGCCTAGGGGCCTAGTGCCGCTTGAGTGGCGACGACTCGTCGTCGGTCGGCACCATGAGCCCGCCGAGGTCGTCGTCGTCGCCCCTGAGAGGCGAGCCAGAATCATAGTAACTCCGACGTCCAGTGGACCGGCTCGGTGTCTCGTCCACACCGTACCGGGTCCGACTCCGGTTTCTGGACGGGGTCTCCTCAACCCACGCTCTCTTCGTTACTGGCGTCTCACTGACGCCCGGGGTCTCAGCGACGGAGTGTAGGGCAACGCGGCGCGGTGTAGGCGTTCCGGCAACCTTGGTCGCGGCGGCGGCGTGCAGCCGTGCACTCAACGGCGTCTCAGCGACCCTGGCAGTCATGGGCGTCTCCGCTATCCGGTGGGTAGACGGCGTCTCGGCCACCCGGTTCGCAGTCGGCGTCTCGGCTACAAAGGAGGTGACTTCATACCGCGACCCGGAGGAAGGTTCCTCGCGAATTGGCGTCGGGTGCGGGAATGCGAACAGGCCCTTGTTCCGCGGCTTGCTCGGCGTCGCGTACACGAGCGTCTCGGGGTCCCTCTCCTTTTCTCGGACCTCTCTCTGGCTCTGCGACCTTCTGTATTCCCTCCCACCTCCCGCTCCCGCCCGCACCTGAGACTGTGACTGAGACAGTGTTTGGGAGTGCGAGAGGGATTGGGACTGAGACTGAGACTGTGACTGTGACTGAGAGGCAGACGTGTCGATGGCGCGACCCAGCAGCCCCGTGGTCGAGAGCGAGTTGGTGCGCTGAATTTTCTGAGACGAGGTACGCTTCAGCACGCCGATCTCGCGGCCTTTGAAGAGATCCCGGCCAGAGGGGGCGCGCACGATCCGGCGATTCGAGTCCTGCGACGCGGTCGAGATTGTGCTATTACTGCGTCGGAAGACGGGACGAGCATCTCTCTCCCCGGCTAGGCTTTCGCCCAGACTACCTCCTAGGCTCTCCCTCCTGTCCGTACTGCTCCGGCGCGAGTGTCCCCCGGTCGTACCTAGGCTGTCTCTCCCGCCAGACTCTCTGGCTCGCTTTCGCGAGCTGGAGGAGTCCGTCCGACTCATGGACGGAGCGGGGTGCGACTCGACACTCAGCCGACGCGTGACCTTTGGCTTGCGCGGTTTCTTAACCGGCATCAGCTCGGGAGGGATCGGCACGCCGAACACCTTGTGGTGCCATTTCTCGA
Organism: Trichosporon asahii var. asahii CBS 2479; assembly: GCF_000293215.1. Taxonomy (NCBI): domain Eukaryota; kingdom Fungi; phylum Basidiomycota; class Tremellomycetes; order Trichosporonales; family Trichosporonaceae; genus Trichosporon; species Trichosporon asahii. Next base: position 260,171 of record NW_014040906.1, read on the forward strand.
GGTATTTTGCCTCAGAGGAGAGGAAGTGCGGCACGAGGCAGTCTTTCCAGAACGCCTTCAGTTGGCCGCGGATCCCGCCGCTCTCCTCCTCCTTCTCCTTCCCCTTCGCTCCGGTCGACGTTGGGGGGACCGGATCGTCCAGCCCCAGGTCGAGATCGGCCACGGCGTGCCAAACGCCCATTCGGTCGGCTAGCAGCTCGAGCGCCGTGTCGGTGTCAGACTGTTTGGAGGAGAGGTCGATTTGGCGCTCGGCGCGGCGGCGGAAGAGCAGCAGAAGAAGTTGGATCATGACCCTGCCGTCAGTGTCGTCTGGTGTAGATAGCTCACTCGCTGTGCTCCCACTCCTCAGCCAGTGACTTGGCCGTGATAATCTTGCTCCCCTCCACGGCAGCCCTGGACTTGGTCCTGAGCTCAACGCCGGCGAGCAGCGCCTGTCCCTCATCGCCGTCGACGCCTGCCTCCTCCAGTTCCTCCGTGGCGTCGCGGCCCGCGACGGTCACTTTCAGCACTGGAAGCAGGCGGGTGCGGTACCGCGCTTCGATGCCGGGGAGGCCGAGTTCATAGTTTGGGATATGGGGCGCAAGGGCGGAGAGATCGATGCGAGCTAGATCTGCCGCTAGTCCAGTAAGAGGGAAGACGGGCTCGCCGACGTAGAGCGTCTCGAGGTACCGACGGCGCAGGAAGGAGGCTGGTTCCTCGTGGACTGAGGAGGGGCCGCTGCTGTTAGCTCTGCGTGTCGGCGGTAGCTTACGCTATGGGCCATGGCCACTGGATGAGCGGCGGACGCTCGGGGAGGGTGATGGGGCAGCTGAGGTCGAACACGACTGGGAGGGGTTGGATCCCCTCTGTCGCTGCCATGTCGATTTTGTTTGTTCCGCACAGGCGACCTGCAGCGGCGAATGTTGACAACATTTGGTCCATGGCCAGTCATGTTGGACGCGTCTGGCGCGTCTGGAGGTGGAGGTCCCCGCGCGTAGCACAGAAGGCGAACGGACGCATGTGAGTGGAGCGGGTTTGAATTCCTCGGACTAACCACGGATGAACACAACACGTGGTAGAAACCCGGGCGGTATGACGTGAGGGCCGCGGGGAAAGCCGAGAGCGAGTGGTGACAGTGGCAAGTTCCGTGGACTTGCACGCCGAGAGACCATGACTCCCGCGAACTTAAGAGATGCACCCCGCCAGCGGGTTCTCTCGCTCTTCGGACTGTCTCTCATTCGCTCATACTCGTCTTTCGGAGCGACGACAACGGAACAACCACTCCCCATCACCTCACACAGCATTGCGACCACTTCAGCGAGAAGTCGCTCAGAAAAGGAACACTAGCTTATCTCGGTATATAAACACCCACCTACGAGGAAGACAGACAACATGATCAGACTCCTCCCCCGTTCCACTCTCATTCGCTCAAGAATGCCCATTGCTATTGGATCCCGTGCGCTTTCTTCTCGCGCCTCTGGCGTGCTCTCCGCCCTTGGCCTCAGCACCGACCAGCCCATCCCCGGTGTCTACGACGGCAAGTGGGGTGGATCCGGCCCCCTCGTCGAGAGCCACTGCCCGACCACCGGCGAGGTCATCGCCCGTGTTCAGACAGTGAGTGATCCTTGAGATAGCTTCACTGTCGTCTGGATTGCAAGCTGACAACCAGGCCACTCCCGAGGAGACCCGCATGGCCATCGCCAAGAGCGCCGAGGCCGCCCGCGCAGTCCGCAACATGCCCGGACCCAAGCGTGGCGAGGTCATCCGCCAGATCCGCGAGGCGCTCAACGACAAGGTTGGCGCGCTCGGCGACCTCATTTCGCTCGAGATGGGCAAGATCAAGTCCGAGGGCAAGGGAGAGGTTCAGGAGTTCATTGACATTGTGAGTGTGCCGATCCGCAGGAGCCGGTCGATGGGGAGCTGTGACACAACCTAACTTCGACTGGCCGTTCTGGGATGCGTAGACGTAGAGCTCGCGCTGACGCTCAGTGTGACCACGCCGTCGGTCTCTCTCGCTCGATCCAGGGCCGCGTCCTGCCCTCGGAGCGTGCCGACCACGTCATCTACGAGATCCCGAACCCCCTCGGTGTCGTTGGTATTCTGTCCGCGTTCAACTTCCCCGTCGCTGTGTACGGCTGGAACTTCTCCGTCGCCCTTGCGGCCGGAAACGCGACCATCTGGAAGCCTTCGCCCACGACGCCTCTCTGCGCCATCGCTGTGACCAAGCTCATTACTCCCGTGCTTGAGGCAAACGGTCTCCCCGGCGCTGCTGCCGCGCTGGTGTGCGGTGACGTCGATGTCGGCAAGACTGTCGTTGGCTCCGAGGACATTCCGCTCATCTCTTTCACCGGCTCCGAGAAGGTCGGCAAGGAGGTCGGCAAGGCCGTCATGGACCGCTTCGGCAAGACGATCCTTGAGCTTGGCGGCAACAATGCGGTCATCGTCGACAAGGACGCGGACCTCTCGCTTGCGCTGCAAGGCGTCCTCTTCGCGGCTGTCGGCACGGCAGGCCAGCGCTGCACCTCCACCCGCCGCCTACTGTTGCACAAGGACATCGCGAAGGAGTTCCTCTCTAAGCTACTGCCCATCTACGACTCCCAGACTCTCCCGACCGGCGACCCGCTCGACCCCTCGACTCTGATCGGCCCTCTGCACAATGAGGCCGCTGTGCAGAACTACGAGCGCGCGCTTGAGGGCGTCACGTCTCGCGGCGGCGAGATCCTCACGAAGAACTCGGGCCGCTACACGCCGAAGAACGGCGATCTCTCGGGCGGATCGTGGGTGTACCCGACTGTCGTGAAGCCGAAGCTCGACGACCCCTGCTGGCGCGAGGAGGTGTTTGCGCCGATCCTCTACGTCGCCGAGTTCGAGACGCTCGAGGACGCGATCAAGCTCAACAACGCTGTTCCGCAGGGTCTTTCGTCGTCCCTCTTCACTTCAGGCCTGAGGGCTATGGGTCAGTGGCTTGGCCCGAACGGAAGCGACTGCGGTATCGTTAACGTCAACGTTGGCACGAGCGGAGCTGAGATTGGCGCCGCGTTCGGCGGAAACAAGTCGACGGGATGGGGACGCGAGAGCGGCGGAGACGCTTGGAAGCAGTACGTCCGCTGGAGCGCTGCTACCGTCAACTATGGCGACAAGCTGCCGCTCGCCCAGGGTGTCTCCTTTGGCCCCTCGTCGTAAGCGGAACCGCGCAGCGGTGTAGCGCACATCATCTTGGCCCCATCCACACCAACACAATAATACAGCACGAGGAGATGGAAGAAGAAGCATTCTCAAAACTAGCAGAATATGTGTACAAACTATGCATTTGGATCCGTGTCTCTAATCTATGATCTAGTACATCCTCTTCTCACACACGCTTCATCCTCCAATTGTGGATATACCGCCTCGCATACTCCACACCTCTGAGGACGACCTTGTCCCCTGTGCCTCCCGGGGGGAAGATCCAATCCACAATGACGCCCCAGCCCGCATCCGTCCATGCGCCGCCAGACACATTCGCAGTCAGTCCCATGATGGTGAGGAACCAGATCCGGCCCCAGAACCCGTGAACGCGCTTCCCCTTGATGCGGTTGTAGCTCAGCTCGATGAGAAAGCCCAGGCCGTGGATCGCAAAAAAGGTAAGCTGTTTCGCGGGATCGGGGGGACTCGTAGAGTTCAACCCCATCAGAGCGTGCAGGATGGCCGAGGCACCAAAGGGCAAGCACACGCGGAAGAGGGAGGGCACAAAGGGCTCAAAGAGCGACGCGAGGATGAGAAAGTCGTGTCTGGTGGTCAGCTCGTACTCATTTTCCCAACCTCGCCATTTCTCCTGCACTGCCTGAAGAGGAGAGCAGGATTGGCACGATGAACTCACCTTAGAACCTGATGCCACCGCCGACTCCAGAAATTGAGTAACGAGTCCGCAGCCCCGGGGTTGGAGAACAGATCGATGGCCCAACCCTCGACGCTCCACAGCCTCGTGGCCACGAAGAACGTAGCACACAAATGGTAGATGGCCGTGAGCAGCTGCACCGCCAAAAAGGGGATGAGAAAGCTACGCGCACAAAAGACCATGAGCGGGCCCCAGCCATTGTGCGCCGTCATCGCCTCGCCATCGGGCATGAACACGCTTTCGTGGCCCAGCGCGCCGGCGCCGCCTTGAAGCGACCAGACGTCGTAGGGGCCGGAAGACTGCACGGCGCCGCACGCGAAGCGAATCGCGCTGATCACAAGACTGGCGATGGCGTACCCGAGCCAGGCGTCGAAGGCGTGCCCGATTACTGCGTCTAGACGGCTGGGCGGGACGAGGCGGTACAGATGGGAGAGATGGCGCTCTGGCCGAGCACGAGAGGAGCGGGAACCTCGAGCTTCGATCGGCGTCTCGAGCTGCGCTCCTAGCCCGAATAGACGCAGGTTGATCAACAGGTCGAAGGCGCAGAGGACACGACGGGGCAAGGAGAACGCCCGCGAGTCCCGGATCTGAGAACAGGTGCCGAGCTCGTAACACTTGAGGAGGAGATGGAAGAAGGCCATGGTCAGGACGCAGTTCAGCGGCTGCAGCGGTGTTTCTGACGTTAGCTGATGCACTCGTTGATCTAGCCAGCTTCTCTGTACATGACTGAGCGACCCAGGCTTCCAACCGGCCGCAGTAGCGGTCTCACGGAACACCAGGCACCTGTCGACTCACGGAGAAACCTGTAATTTAGCCAGACGTAGCTGAACACAGCAGCGATAGCCACTGCAAGCGGTTGGCGAATCTCTCGATTCGGACGGCGCTGCAGGGCCAGAAAGCTCAGGTAGAGCAGCGCCGTGAAAGCACCGAGCACGAGGGCGGCACTGGTTTGATCGGGCTGGATGGCCTGTCGGAGGATCAAGTCGTGTAGACCATTCAGTGGGCCATATGGCCGCTCCGTTGCCCAGTTCAGCGCACTGTCGAGCGCGGCCTCGAGCGCCGCCATCGGGTGCACCTTCCGCTTTGTCGTCCCGAGGTCGAGGTAGAACTAGGAGCGCGGAGCGTTGAGGCACACAGCAAGGCGGCGCGGGGTGAGTCGGTCAAGTGTGAATAGAAGCCGAGGGGAGTGCAAAGAGGGCGGCGGCGACTGGAAGTTGGACAGGAAGAAGTTGGCGAAGATGAATGCTTCTTGGTCGCGATCGAGGGTGGAGGCCATGCAGAGACTCGAGGACACGCAGAGGGCGCCGTTATCGCCGTGTCGAAGAAGCCGAGCGATTTCGGATCTTTCATGGAGATAGACCCCGCCTAATTTCCCACGGTCGACGGAGCACCCTCGAAAAGTGGAGGTGGAGGTGGAGGTGGTCCACCTCTCTCCCTGGTGCGCCTGGTGGCGAAACGCACACAAAGTGACTGCAGGCAACGCGTTCGTACGCGTTGGACGCTGTCCATCAATGATACGGATACATGAGCAGCATTCAATACAACGGTGTGCGCATCACTGTTCACCATGGGCTATGTATCGAGAGGTCAAAAGTGAACTATCATGCCATAGCTGCCTTCTTCATCGCACTTCTTTCACTCGACCGTCTGGCACCACCATCGTGACCTCGCCCGACGTCCTCTGACTCGGGTCGTGTCAGCGTCGTTAGACAGCCTCGACAATCTCTCCCTGAGAGCCTGGCATGGGGGTGCCCCCGGATCGAGTCTGGTGCGACAAGCTACAGTACCTTGCCAAGACAGCAGCGTACCGGAGTACGCGTGGTTGGTACGACGGCTGAGTATAGAGATCTGCCCATCGAGTTGCACACTCAGTTTGCGCCCCCTTCCAGGTCCAATACGCCATTGATTTATGCTGGAGCGAGGTGAGTCGAGGGGTGTCCGACCGTGTCGGACCCTCTGATGGCTGGCGGAATGTTGTGTGCTCGTTGCGTTGGGTGCAGCGGTGTGCAGACCTGTCTCGCTGCCGGGTTGGTCCATCAGGAGAGCCCTTCCACTGCACTCTGGCACACTCCTCGCACTCTTGCTCTGCAAAGCTCAGCTCCAGCACCCAACCACCGGGCGGAGCTACCGCATTCTGCCTGCGCAGTCGGTCGTATGTGCCTTCACCAACCACTCAAGCGGCGTCACCAGATCCCTCAGTGTGCACTCGGCGGCCGTCCGCTGATATCTTCAGCTCCCACGCCCTCAACCAGACTACACACTTGCACCGCCGTTCCCAGCCTCTCACAACCTCGCACTCCCTTTGCACCCTCCGCTGCACCGTGGGGCTCTCCGCTGCCCCATCGGGCAGGACGACCGCGAGGTCCTCTGTGTAGCCTGCTGCGTCGCTCGGCATGTCAATGCCCCGTCACTCCTGTACACTCCGTCCGATCCAGTCACTTCGAACACCAGACAGAAACTGCATATAAGCCGGTCATTTTGACATCTTCGTTCTCTCCATCTCTCCTCCCACCACACTTGACTTACACCACCTTCCGCCTTCGCCAACCCGGCACCCCTCCGACAGAGGGCCACTCCCACTTCATTGTTCGAGTCCACAATCTGCTGTCCCCCATCCAAACGACGGATGGCAACGTCAAATGGCTCGTTGGCCACCACCTCCCTCTTTCCTCTCCGCAGACAATCCCCCACCCCCTGGACGGCGGGCGTGGCAACGACCGGCATAGTGGCTCCCGGCAGTCATTCGCGGCGGCCAGCAGCCCGCACGGCTTACGACCACGACTCGGCACTCAACGCTCGACCAACCACCAAGCGTCAAGACCGCCGGGGCGAAACACTGACGTTGCCAAAGCCCCCTCACGGTGAGCACCTTCGGAGCGCGTGGGGCGAGCCCCACCCGCTGACCGGGTTGCCAACGTGTTGTGGTGGAGGTGGGTAAGGGGTGGGAAAAACTACCCACAACAGGTACTCAAGACATCAAGTGACCTCAAGATACTTCAAGACGTCAAGGAAATAAAACAGTGAGTGCTAACGGCAATTAGGTCTTGCACCTACGCTGACACGGCACCCACAGTCAACATCAAGCCAACGTCAAGTTAACATCTAGTCAACATCAAGTCACTTCAAGGCACTTCAAGAAAATAAAGTGAGTACTAATGGCAATTTGGTCTCGGGCCTACGCTGACACGGTGCTCCAGATTAAATCTTGGAGGAGGAGGCTCAAGACTCAGTGAGTACTAATGGCATTTAGGCCTAAGCCTACGCTGACAAGTTCTCACAGATATCGGAGGATGGAGGAAAACATGGCGACCCCAAGTAGTCCCCTCCCGACGGGGCTCCAAGTGGCCGCGCCAACGGTGCTTGCACCGAGTGTGCGGCCCCAAGTAGCGCCTGACGGCGGGGACTCCAAGTGGTCGTCCCGGTGCCCCAAGTGGTGTCGGCTTGCTTGCAAGTCGGGACCCCAAGTGGCACCGGCCATCAAGACTTCAAGACTTCAAGACCTCAAGACAGCAACACGTCAAGACTTCAAGACATCGACCTCAAGACATCAACCTCAAGACTCGACACCGCAAGGAGTGCCTCACAGCATCGGGAGGCGGGATAGGGAGGGTCTCAACCTCAAGCCATCAAGGAGTGCCTCACAGCATCGAGAGGCGGGTCAGGGAGGGTCTCAACCTCAAGCCATCAAGTCTTGGCAAGCGCGTTTCGACTTGCAACACTTCAAGTGACCGCTCGGCATCACGTGTCCGGTTGGCAGGTACGTTGGCGGGGTTTTCTGCAGTTGTGTCCGGACATCTCTTTGGGGTGTGGGTCCGCTCTGCGGCTCATCTCCGGGAACTGTGGGAGTCAGCGCCGAGAGGCGTGGCTGTGTCTTGGACCGAGGTCTGGCACAGTGGCGCTTCGGACCGTAGTTTCTGGACGCGAGTCCGGGGACGAGGTTTCGGGCCGGTTCACCATGACACGGTCCGCGGCGCCGCTCTGCCTTCGTCGTGCGTCTCGGGCCCCCGTGAGTCGTGACCGGACAGCATTTGCTGGGGGACCACAAGGTCTCATATTCGGGGACTCACGGGGCGGGCGGGGGTTGGGCCTCCAATGAGGCGGGAAAGGGTGGGCCAATACGGTGGGTACCTTCTTACACAGATTGAGCTTGATCACCGACACATCCCTTCCTCCACTCCTCCATACCTCCACCACCTCACACCTCCGCCACCGACACTTCACTTCACTGCCCCTCCCGCACCCACACACCCACGTTACCACTACTCCGCCTCCACCTCGTCCTCAAGCACTCTTCCTCGTTTTCAAGCTCGCAACACGTTACCACATGGTCTTTTTTGCAGGTGAGTAGGATGGAATGTTTGGATTGGTTTCGAGATCTCGTTCGTGCACCCAAGGCTTCTGCCCGTGAGAAGCCGGTGGTCGCATGGCTTGGTTGACCCGGGTGCCTGCGGCCTGGCGACAAGTTCTTTTGGTTGTGGTCGTGCACCGACGGCTTCGGCCTGTGGTAGCATAGGCCTGAATGATCCGAGCGCCCGTGGCTCGGTGACAGGCTCGGATGTGTTCGTGCACCCAACGGCTTCGGCCTGAGGTAGCATAGGCTTGGACGACCCGGGTGCCCGTGGCCTGGTGATGAGCTCGGTCGTGTTCTTCGTGCACTCGTTACATAGGCCTGGATGATCTGGGCGCCTGCGGCCTGTTGACAGGTTGGTTCGGTTGTGGTTACGTTTCTACTCGGCACTCCCAGTTTGTTCGGCACTGGTGGCAGTTCGCTCGACTCTCAATGGTTGGATTTGAAAATTGTTGGAAATTCTCGGAATTGTTGGAACGGATGTGCCACTCAGCCCAGCGCTGACCCCTCTAATCACAGGTACGCGGATCAAATGGGGCTGTACGAGCCTGCCTAGCCCGAGCTTAGCCCGTGGAGTACTGCTCGCCGTGTGCCTGCTCCTGTGACGGCGGCCGGGAGTGGGATGTGGCTCTTCAGCAATGCCCAATGGTGTTGCGTCTGGTTTTCCAGGTCGGGCCTGATGTGGCCAACTGGTCTTTGACCGGTTGGTCTTCCGGGTTCGGCCTGATGCAAGCCAGCCGGTCCGCCGCCGGGAGGGTTACGTGGGTATTAACGCCTCGGACCGTCAATAGGGTCGCGGGCTCGCTCCGAAACCAACGAGGTGGGGTTTTTAGTCTGGTCGTCGGAGGGCGGGTCAGGTCCGTGGAGGCGGGTCCCCAGGATTCCGGAGAAGCACCTCGTACCTGTTCCTTCGGTGGTCAGGCGCCGACCATATCGGTAGGTCGGGGGAGACCTAGTGGCATGAGGCACCGGGCCGGAGTCACACCTCTGGTGTGCTATCATCAATTCGGCACAACTCGGTTCAACTCGGTCAACTCGGTTCAACTTCGATCGGGGATCGGCGCTCGGCGGTTCGGCTCTCAACCCTCAAGATCGGCTTCGGCCCCAGAGTGGGCTCGGTTGTGCCTCCAACGAGGCGGGTATGGGTGGGCACCGAACCGTCCTTGGACGTTTCACTGTGAGTTTCCTCTGATCTCTCTTCAGGACCAAACTGACGTTCAGTGGTTGTGCCCCTCGGGGCGGGTTAGGGAGGGTAACCGGCCGCGGCGCCCGTCTCGGAGGAGACCCGGGAGCCTCTCACCGGTGAGTACGTTTCAGTTTGCTGCGTCACCCCTCTCCTCGGGGAGAGGTGGCGGGGCAGTCCTGCTTGCGGGGCTGTTGGAGGGCCTTCGGGCCGGGACGGGCGGACGGGCCAGTGTGGCCTTGACGGTATTCGTGGAGCGGCCTTCAGCCTTGCTGGGTACGCCCGTGAATCAACGTCCGTCACCTGCGACGCCGTCTTAGCCCGTCCTTTGCGCGCCCTCGCCCCGGCACTGGGACAGACCCCGCTGATGCTCTGACGGAGGGGGCTTCGCAGGCGGAGGAATCGGACGGTGGCTGGCGGAGGGCCCTCGGGACCGGTGATGCCGTGCGCCGGACGTAGCATTGCGGCCTTCAAAGGCTGTAGCGGCCGAAGTTTGTACTTACACCTCCACTCCATGTTCACCCCACACTCCCCTCCGTTCCCCGCACCTCTTCCCCGTTCCCCGCTTTCTTTCCCTCGCACTTCTTCCCTCGTTTCCCTCCCCTCCACTTCACGTTCCCTCCCCTCTTCCATTCTCGGTAGTAGGATGTTTCATGACCCACTCCGTTGGGTGGTGGGCGCCTGAGCCTTTGGCTCGGGTTCTCACTTCATCTTCATGTCTCTGAGAACCGTTCCTTGTTCCCTTTTTTGGCATTGTCCATAGTATTGCAGCAATGTATCGCATAGGCTTCAGTGTCACGTGTACACCTGCCGCACTAACGACTATGCCTTCGGCTTAAGCATGGAGTCCGATGGCATCGTGGCATCGATCTTCACCTCCCGCTCCCGAGTAGGCTGCGAACAGTTCTGCGTCAGTCGCAGGCACTCGCGGTCAATTTTCATCCACCATGTGGCTAGCACCACCGTCTTCCTCGCGCTGTGTGTCTTTAATCGATGCATCCGAGTGATAGCACATCGCTTTGCTAGTATTAGCACTCTGTCCGAAGGTGGGAGAGCCACGGCCGATCTGATGTCAGCTATGATGAAACCAGTGGTCAGCTGGCAAAGACAATAGGGCTCGTTCGACTCACCGACAATGTCGTCTGATAGGCTCTCCAGCAATCTCGCACGCCCTCATTCACAGTGCTGGCTGTCAGCTTAAAGTTGAGGCAGCAAGAGCTGACCTGAGAGGCTGCATGGTCCGCACCGCACTTGGCTAACTTGGCTAACCCTGTACGTCAGCTTGCAGGAGCGATGTTAGCTCTACCAAGGCACTTCTCAATTGTGTCGCATGCACCCTTGTGCGTGCGATACTCAAACCGCGACGCCCGCCTCTAGCTTTAAGGCTGCCCAGTGTGCATCAGCTACTGGCTTGTCTCTCGTAGCTCACAATTCAGCTTCACTGAAAGCCGGAAGGCAATGCAGTAGCAGGAGATACTATGTCGGTCAACCGTGCATGACCTGTCATGAGCTTTGCGGAATTGTAAAGCTCACCTGTAAGTCACAGCTAAGCTGCGGGTCAGCTTCGGAGGTCGATCGCAGGAGCTCACAATAGAGCGTCGCGCGGTAATGCGCAATGTATGTCTCGGCGGGCGAAGGTTCATAGGAAAGCGATCTGCCCGTCAGCTAGGAAGAAGCTTACAGCTAGAGGTATTTCGACAGGACAGTTCTCACGCGGTCTCGTCTGAACCGGGCAGCCCAACGTAGAACACAATCTGACTGTACATCAGCCGCACAGCATACCGATAGCTCACGAATAGCACGACAGGCAACGACGGTTGGGCTAGCCGGACCAGCTTAAGAAAGAGCGCAGATGAAGTGGCGGGGACTCTGGTGGTCAGCTCTGCAACGGGTGTCGAGCTGCAGAGCGCACAAAACGTGAGGTCTGAAGTTGGCTACGGCTGAATTACAGGAAGCTCACCCTACCACGAAGTGATGCTGTTCATCAGCTTCAATTCGCGCCCTCCAGCTTACAATTGCATCCCAAACAGCCCCATGTTGAAAGACGAAGCGACGGCCGTCCAGGAGTCGCCGATGGGTACGCCGAATGTCAGCTTCCTGGGTCGGGACCCAGCTGCACCACCCACGGGATGCGGAGAAGACTGATGTCAGCTGTCCGATGGCCCAACAGCTCACCACATCAAAGGGCTTGGTCTGCGCGTTGGCTACTGACCCAAACCTTTCGAACTTACAGCTTGGTGTCCTGAGTGCTGGAAACCAGGTGTTGCCGAGCAGCGTGGATGGCAAGCGATTGATGCGCAATGCTGGCTGTCAGCTCTGCAGTTATTTGCAAGCTGTATTGCGCACGGATGACGAATGAATCTGATGCTCCTGACACAGAACCCAACTCACTCATTGTTCATGACTGGACGGCTCGACTTAGCTGAATGGTGTCGCTGATATGAGCCTATGCGCACATTGAAGAAGCTCACCAGGCAAACTCGTCGACACCAAGCCTCTGAGCGTCAGCTTGTCACAGCCTGCCCAGCTGTATACCTCACTGCACTTGTGGGTCTGTGACTAGTCAGCTTCACGCAGGAATTCAGCTGGGAACGCTCACGCCTGTGTTTGAACAGATACACTGGGCCGGGTCAGCTGGGCAATGTAGATCGAACAGCTACGCACATGTGACATGGTGAATCTGTCGTCAGCTAGCTGATCACGTCTCAGCTCACCTCCTCTTTGTTGAAAGCTTCTCGAGACTACAGCCTGTCGTCAGCTAAATGTCGTCTGCATAGCTTACAAATCCAGGACAGAGAAGAAGGGCATCACGCTAGCTTAGCTCTTCCGAACCGCTTTCGGCTGGCATCGTCCGAGTAGCCGACTTGCGCAGCTGGAAATAGAGGACGTGGGCGACAGGTAACTGCAGCAGCTCGAGGTCAGCTACAGTCAAGGATTGATCAGCTCACTGAACTCCTCACGCCATACTCAAACCGCTGAGGGTCAGCTGCGTATTACCTCACGGGAGATACCAGCAACGGCCGAAGGTCTGCGAGACGCACCCTCGTTGATTGCAGCGTTGCTGGAGTTGGCTCTCGGCTGATGTTCGGGGGACTCACCTCACTGGTGACGGCGACGGAAAGATCACCAGCCTGGTATCAGCTATGGTAAAATCCCCACAGCTTATCTGCGCTGTTCCAACCTGCTGAGTATTGGCTGCTGTCTAAGCACTGAACAGCTACCTATAAAGGAGCGAAGGCAGACGAGCTCAGACCCAAGTCTGGAATCAGCTACGCGCCAACGATCGCAGCTCTACCCTTAACCTTGAAGGGCTGCAGCAAGATACGCTGGGTATCAGCTCCTGGCCAAAACCCAAGCTCACGCCACCCAACAGCAATCTGTTTGTCAGCTCTACACATGACTCCCCAGCTGCTCACTTCTGCATGACAATGCCACCCGGGAAGCGGTGAAAGCCGGAGTCAGCGTCGAAGCCGAGGAATGAGCTCACCTTTCTAGCTGCGGCACTAGAGCTGACAATTAGCTTCGTTGCGGAACGCCAGTCAGCTCACCAGTTGACCAAACCATCGGATCTGGGCGTGAGCTCTCTGGGTGCGCGAACACCAGCTTACTGAGACCCGTTTCTGTGTTGATCGAAGCGTAAGGATTGACACAGTCATTGTCGGGCCTGAAGTCAGCTAAGCATACCCAGCGCGTAGCTCACCAGTGCAGAGCGATATCGAGCGCTGTGATTAGCTTGAGAGGTGCGGCACCAAACGAAAGCTGTCCGTGATGATCACTGCAACACGCACTGCCTGGCAATCAGCTTGACACTTCATCCCGATTTCACGCCAGGGTCTCGTCGGTAATTGGCGTCCGTAGACACAATGCGCTGCTGTCAGCTACGCCGGCCAATTGAAGCTTCACAGTTCAACATTAGGATGGACGCAAGATCGTGGGCAACTGCTGTCAGCGAAGACCTCCCCATCAATATAGCGCACGGGGGAAAGAGGGTCGGCTCTGGCGCTACATCTCGACGGCTGGAGTTAGCTGTGCAACCAAAGGATCCAGCTTACCCATCACTCAGTCTGAGCAGTTTCGATCTGCAATCAGCTCGTGTCGAGATTATCCTAGCTAGTGATAGCGTGCTGGAGTCAACTGTAACGAACTCGAAGCAGCGTACCAAACATGCCCGCGCAGACTTGATCGACTACCGCTCGACAGTCTGAGGTCAGCTGCTCCGTTCTAAACGCGTGCAGCTCACCTGGGATTCGATGGCCGATGGCACAGCTGAGGTCAGCTAGGTGGCAGAGATACGCGCAGCTACCAGAGCTACAAGGGATGAAATTGGCTAGTATAAACTCGTTGCAGCTCACCTGTTCTTTCTGTGAACGGGCTGTAGAAGAACCGCTTTGACATCTGGCAGTCAGCTCAGACCAGGAAATGCCGAGGTCACTACAGAACTCGCCGCAAACTTGACACCCGAGTGCCTGAGTCTGTTAACCCAGTCCTCGCCAGCGTACCGAGTGGAAGCGCCGAATCCGGACGCAAAGAGTCGTGCTGAGGAGCTGCGATTAGGTGCAGAGGAATACGCAGCTCACGCCTCACTGGCACTGTCATTAGCTAGATGACTACGCCGAAGCTCACTCGCCCCCAGTCCATCTGGTGAGCAGCCAACTAAGGATGCTGACATTAGCTCATATCGAAAACCCATAGCTTACGCCTCACGCCTTCGTCAAGCAAGGCTGGCTCTCGATTTCATCCGCTCTTTGCAGCTTACTCGGCGGCCAGTAGCCTCGGACGTTCTGTGTGGGCTCAAGTTGCTGATAGAGGGTGCCCTGCTTCGAGTACTCCGCTTGTATCAGCTTAGCAGAGCGGGCCGTCAAGCTCACCTCCAAGCCCGGTGTTGACTGAAGGTCAGCTTAGACCGTCCCACAACGAAGCTCACGTCCTGGGTATTATATGCAAGACTGGACTCAGCTCCACGCCACATTGTTAGCTTACTTGTCGATTACTACAAAGGCACTGTCGTGAGCTTCAAAGCCGTCTAAAACCAGCTCACCACCGGCTGATGAGCAAGCGATCTTCTTATTAGAGACAGGGTCTGAAGTCAGCTATCCCAGGACGCCTCCAAGCTGCCTACCGCCAGCTACTTGAGCTATCAGCTCGGAAGACCTGCTGTCAGCTGGCTCCGAGAAGCAAAGCTCACTGGCAGCTCAACCCCTTGCTTCCAAGCTGGATTGCGCAGTTCCGGCTGGCTTGCAGTTGAGGCCTTGGGTCAGTTGTTCGTTTGTAGCCGTAGTTCAACTAACGGCTCAATATGTGGCACGTGTACGTTGGGCTTCAGTTTGCGGCTTGAGATTATAGTGAGTATTGCGCCTCCTTGCTGCTGCTTCAAGTTGCTGTGAGTGATTGCGACTGCGCTTGCTGCTTCATGGCTGCTGAGCTTGATGCTTGCTGCGGTAAGCCGATCAAGCCAATCCAGGCCACTTGATGCATGTCTACTCTCATCGGCGGCGCTCCTCCCTGTCCCGGTCACGACGGTCACGATCACGACGGTCGTCGCGATCACGGTCGTCGCGATCACGGTCTCGACGATCAAAGCTCCTCTCCCTGTCTCCTCGGTCGCGGTCTCGCCTGTCGTCGCGATCCCGCTCCTCCCTCCGCCGCGGTGACCGTTCCCTCTCCCTGTCTCGCCTCGGACTCCTCTCCCTGTCTCTGCTCTTGCTGCCTCGATCCCTTTCCCTGTCCTTTCCGTCCCTCTCACGATCCCGGCTCTTGCCATCCCGCTCGCGTTCGCGCCTCGGGCTCGCGCTCCTGTGCCGCCGGGGACTGGTCGAGCGCTCGCCCTTATGCCTGTCTTCCCTCTCCCACTCCCTCATCTTCCTCTCCATCCTCTCCTCCTTCTTGGCGCGGAGGGCGGCGCGCTCCTCCTTCCTCTTCGCCTTCTCAGCCTTATACTTGGCCTTGGCCTCGGCGCGGGCCGCCTTGCGCTGCTCCTCGCGCAGGAAGGCGGTCATCGGGTCTTCCTCATCCATGTCGTCTTCGTCCTTGGGCTTGTCCTCATCTTCGGATTCGGGCTCGGAGTCTGAGGTCAGCTAAGGCGATCGGGTCCTAGAAGCGCAGCGCAATGGAGGAAGGTCGGTGCGGTGGAATGAATGCAATGTTGAGATACGTACCGGACATCAACGGCGGAAGAGCATTGTACTCGGCCTCCTGCGGTTTCTCATATTCGCCCTCCTCATTCCGCTTGCCAGGCTGCTTGTACCGGGCGTGGTCGACCTTGAGTTTCCGTCCCAGCACCTCGGCTCCGGACATGTTGTCGACCGCGAGCACCGTAGAGCGCTGGTCCATGTACATGACGAATCCAAAGCCGCGAGACGCGCCTGTCTCCTTGTCACGGGGCATGTTGATGTCGGCGATCTCACCCCATTGACTGAAGATCGTGATCACATCGCCTTCGGAAAGGTCGGGGTGCAGGCCACCAACGTAGATGTAGGCCGTGTCTGGGAGTCAGCTCGCACCACTACATGCAGCTATGTGATGAATAGCAACCAAGTGTAAGAGAACTAAACGTAGGAGGGAGAGTTCCAGGACGGGGGGCGGAGGAAGGCAGGAGGAATGAGGGAAGGAAGTGATCGGCGCGTCCACGTACCTTTGAACTCATCGTGCCAGCTGCCCTTCACGCCCAACTCGAGCTCGCGCTGGTTGATCTTGTTGATTTCTCGTATCGTGCTGGAGTTAGTTCAACTCCCGCAGACGAACTCACTTCATGGTGTCCCACGATTGCGCGTTCTTTGTCAACAATAACAAACGTCAGTTGCGTCAGAGAAGGGCTTGAACATTGCCGCCAGATGGTGAGGTTTCCCACGGTCACTCAACCTCCACCTCTGCACTATTACGTAACATTCCTTCAGTGAACGGGTCAGCACCAAAGGCAGTGAAGAGGCAGCAGTGAGAAGGATACTATCAATCACTCGCTAGCAGCGCGTTCGGGCTAAAAATCACATAGAGATACTTGTGCTAAACTATATATGCGTCCGTGCGTCGCTTTCACTACTCTACTTGCCATTACATGATCTTGCGTTGATGAGACCTGCGGCCAACAGGATCTGCTCGTGGGCCGCGGCTCGCGCTTCGCGCTCACTTGCCTAGTCGTCGGCGAAGATGTGGTCGACATCAGCCCAGCGCGCTTCCGGCGGCTTCTGACCCTGCTCCTCGCGCTCGGCCCAGAACTTGACCTCTCCATCGTCGGCGCGCTTCGGCTCCCAGAGACGCTCCGATGTGTCCGGCTCCGTGACGGCGGTGAACCACCTCGGCTCGTGGGGCGGGAGCTTGCCCTCGGCACGGAGACGGCGGGTCTCGCGCTGCTTCTCTTCGTTTGCGCTCTTCAGCCTGTTTGTCAGCTCGAGGCAAAGAATAAAAGCTTACATTTGGGCGCGGTCGTACTCCGCGTTCTCGAAGGCACGCTGGTCTGTACGCAGACGGCAGTCCGTGGGGCAGAGGTACTGCTCCAGGCCCTGCGGAATGTCGTTGAGCGTGATTGCGTACGGCGTCAGGTTAAACGGCGCCTTGGGCTTCTTCGTGTTCTTCCACAGAAGCATGTACTCGTCCGCGTCGGCGTCGACCTCCTGCGTCGCCGCGAGAGGCTTTGAGCCGACACCCGCGCGGCGAGCAATGAGCTGCGAGTCCCAGCCTGGCGTTAGTTACCGAACTGCGGGAGGAAACTTACGGCCCGCGATCTCCCACTGCTCCTTCCCGTGCGCATCGTCGACGCGGCCCTTGATCTGGAACGCGGTCGCGCCGCGACGGCCACGAGGCTTGAAAGTAAGAGTACACGTCTCGCCCGTGCGGTGGTTGGTGACGACAAGGTCGCCGTAGTGGTCGATGAGGGGGTTGCCCATGATAAAGTTGGACACGTTCGTGACGACCTTCTTCCATGAATAGTGCTCGACGACGTAGCCCTCGGGGTACTCGGGTCCGGCAGGGGGATACTCGAGGCCAGGCTTGACGAACTCCTTAGGGATGATGAGCTCCGCGTGCGCGACACCCGTCGGCCTGATCTCGAAGTACAGACCGGCAAAGTTGTTCTTGGCGTCAACCTCGCCGTAGTACTTCCAGGTAGGAGCCTCGCAGTAGCACGCGCTGATAGGCGGATGGTGCGACACCTGCTCAGACACGTAGCGGTAGCGGTTCGGGATGGCGTACTCGAACGTTTCGTTCAGCATCGGGTTGAAGGGCTTGGCGATACGGCCGATCGTGGACGAGTAGTTGGACATGGCGAAAGCAGCGACGAATGCGATACGCTTCAGCGAGTCCTCCTCCTTGGACGCGACCGTCAGACAGGTGTCGAACTCCATGTCCTCTTCCATGCGCTGCAGCATGGATGTGCACTCGTTGAAAGAAACGGGGAACGAGATCTTGGTGAGGTCCTTGCCGATGGACGACTTGAGAATGGACCAGAGCGAAACGGACGGGCGCTTGTCGTCGTCGATGGGGAGCTTGCTGCGGACGTGGTTGTACGGCTCGAGAGAGGGGCGAGCGAGGTACTCGGTGATGGTGTGAGGCTTTTTCACGACAGCGCCACCGTTCTCGGGGGCGACGGCAGCAGAAGTCGAAGGCGAGGGCTCAGGGGTCGAAACCTCGCGAGCCGCCGGGTCGACAATGGAGTCGTAAGCGCGAAGGTTGGGGATGGTGCCACTCTCGATCGCGTCGAAGAACTCGTCGTCATCGTCGTCCGAGTCATCAACCGAGGCAACAGCGTCGTGGAGCTCCTGGATCGACAGTGAGCGGCGCGACTGGCGAGACATCGAGTTGCGCATGCTGATGGACGAGGTGCGGTTGCCGGCGGCGGAGCGAACAGTGGCGGGGAGAACTCCAAACTCGACGTTCGTGGGCGACTTTGTACCCTCGCCCAGAGGACCAGCGCCGTGCTCAGACATGGGCGAGTCAACGAAGCCGGCGTCGGGCAAGGGCGAGCCAGGCTGGCTGGTGAGGTCGGCGAGCGCGGTGCGAGCCTGCTTAAGCGCACGACGCTTCTTCTCGTTATCCTTAGCCGCTTCCTGGAGCTGGCGATCCGTCTCGGCCTGCTGCTGCGCGACGGCGAGCAAGTTCTCCTCCCAGAGCTTGCGAGCCTGAACCTCGCGCTTGATGCGGTTGATGAGGTAGCGCTCGCGGTCGAGCGTCATGGTGTGACGGTTGCTGACGAGCTGGTTCACAATATTAAGCGACTCACGCAGCGTCTGCTTGACCTGCGATTGGCGCGAAGCGGCAGCCGACGCAGTCACGTCCGGGGTGCTCGGAGGCGTCACGATGGAGTCGACCAGCTGCCCCGTAAGCTCAAGCTGGGCCTTGAGGTTGAGCATGCTAAGCTCAAACTCGGACTCGTGCGGGAGAGTGCCGTCGTCCTGTGCCTCGTCGTCGTCGCCACCGGTCGACGAGTCAGCATCCAACACCTCGTCGCTACCGGTAGTGTTGCCGTCCGTCTCGCGCGGCTGCTTCGACCTGGTGAACTTGTTCTTGATGCGGCTCCGTCGCGAGCCCTTCTCGCTCTTGCCACTGAGACGGCTCATGACGGTCGCCGAGCGGTTCAGGCTCGGGTGCAGGAACTGGTCGGTCGGAGGAAGGTCGCTGAGAGTCGAACCCAGGGCGCGATCGGACGTGGGAGCGGCCGAGGGCGCAACACTTGTCGCGTAGACGGAGCGGGCATCCGAGCGGTCCGAAATGGCGGGCTTCAGCTGCTTGCGGCCCTTCTGGTAGAACTCGATGTTGAGCCTAATAGCCTGGATCCAGCGCGCGATCTCGCCGCGGAGGCTCGACTTGACGAGGATCTTGGGCACCGAGGTGGTAACAGCGGAGGAGACCTCGAAGCGGGTGCCGTCCTGCGAGGGCGAGAGGTACGCCGTCGCGAGCGCAATGGAACCACGGCATGCAATTTGCTCGTCCTCGCGGTTGCGGTAGTAGCTTAAGACACCGTTCTCGAGGACGAACCAGCGCGTCTGCCAGCCCTGGCGGTAGTTGACCCACTTGCTCAGGAAGCCCTTGAGGTCGGGTGGCCGTCCGTCGCTCTTCAGCTGCACGATCGTCTCCTGGTTGCTGACTGTGGGTTAGCTATCGCATCACGGATATGGTAGCTTACATTGCTTGAGGTACGCCCGAATGCGCTCGTCGGCGCCCTTGTCGCCCTCGAGAGCCCTGCGACCACGTCGGTCGCGGACGAAGACATCGGCGCCACGCTTGACCGCCATCTCGACAAGGCGTAAGTCGCGGCGGCGCGCGGCCTCATGCAGAAGCGAAGTGCCGGTACGGTCATCGAGGGCGTTCAGGTTGACGTTCTCAGCGCGAGGTTGGTCGAGGAACTTGACAATGTTATTGGCCTCCTCGGCGGAGGACAGGGGGCTCGCAACGTACGCGGCCAGCAGCGACATGTAACGGACCTGGAGAGCGGCGCGGGAGTCTGCCGTTAGCCGAGCACGTTTGCAGTTAGTGTGTCTCAGAAATTTACCTTCGATCAGGCCAGCGACCTCGGAGTTGCTGGCGCACTCCAGCGGCGAGCGGCCCCGGTCGTCCTTGATGGTGTCATCGATGCGGGGATCGTTGAGCAGCAGCTCCACTGGAAAGTCAGCTTCACCAAAAGCTCTCGTCAACTCACCAGCTTCCGGACGGCCGATCTCGGCAGCAACATGCAGCGCCGTGGCGGTTGTGTTGGGTCCGACTGGGAGGTTCGGGGAGGGCACGTTCGGCGAGGCAAGCACCTGCTGAATGATCGGCACTGCGTTGTCAGCTATAGTACACTACAAGTGGAGCTGCGAGATCGAGTGAGTCATTAGGGAGGCAGATCGAGACACTCCTCATGTTCGTGCGCACGCGTGACGCATGGCGTACGCGGCATGCGGCATGGGGCAGCTGTGTGCTGGTTCCCGCGCCCTTTCAGACTCACCGCTGGCAACGCGAACTGCCATGCCGAGCAGACGGCCGGGGCTGGCCTCGGGGTTGCTCGAGAGCTCGTCAATGTACGGCTGCACCTCTTGAGGGTTGCCGGAGCGAAGAGCAGACAGCAGGCGGAAGTTGTACAGCGCCGCGGTGGGAGCGGTTGCGGACAGCAGCGACGCCGCCGACGACGATGAGGCTGAGGGTCAGTTTCTAGAAGAGCAGCTCAACTCACGGTCGGCGGTGGTCATGCTGTTGTTGTCTGAACCGCGGTGGTTCTTGATCGAGGCGGCCATGGGGCTACCGTTGAAGTCGAACCGGATGAGGAAGTGTTAGGATTCAAGAGTTGACAAGTCGAGGGGGATAGGGGGTGTGAGGGTGGGAGTCGGAGGGGGAGTGTCTCGCTGGCAGATCTCTGGGCAGGAGCGACGGAGCGAGATCGATGCGAAGATTGCGAAGAGGAGGAGGAGAGTCGTGAGCGTGTGGAGAGTGAGTGCTGTGTCCTGTGACAGCACGTCGAGGAGAGGTGCACCGCGTGCCGGACTGTACCTGACGTACAGGATCCCCCCTTCTGCCCTCTGACGCGTATTAGACTGCTGTGCACGGCTACTAGTCCATTCATTACCGCCCTGACATCCTGATTACCTTCCTGTCTGAAGGGTGGACGAACCTTGTCCGGCCCTCAATTGCCTCCACGCGGGGGAACAAACACGTGACGAAGCCGCAACGACTGCGTCAATTACACCATGCTTCAACCTCCCCCTCTCGTTTTAGTCAGCTGTGCAGCGCAGTCTTGGCGCAGAAGAATGCAGTGCGACAATTCCATGTTCTGGAAACTACGTCTTATTATTCAGCGCAGGGCGAGCCTCTGTTATTATTTGGCGCCTCCCTTACCAGCGAGCCACTGTCGATCGTTGGGAAGTGGAGGTACGTCGCACTCGTGGGAGAGTCATGACCAAATTGCCCCCGCTTGAATGAGATTTGGGTGGCGAACGGCCTGCAGCGAGTCATAACCGGGCGATAACATTGCGGCTGGTCGTCTGCCCCTGCATGACTAACCAGAGTCTCGCTCTGGCCATCTCGTCTCTTGAGCTTCCCTCCAACGCAAAAAGCCCGCCAAGATGACATTCTCGGGCGCACTTGTGAGCTATGGCTGTCCGCACGAGCTGATCCCAGACCCTCACCGACCTCGACGACTTCCTCACCCCGTCACAGGCTTGTATCATCCCCGTCCGCTCCTCGAAACCGGCGGCTCCGGCGGGATCGAACAACGTAAGCTACTTCTGCTATGTTCAAGCTGACGCCCAGACGGAGATCCAAATCGGCGACGACAACACATACTATGAGGTCTCCACCGATGTCGCAGCCAGTCGACAGCAGCTCGCTAAGGCCGAGATCAACCTGAACGACTGTCTCGCCTGCAGCGGGTGTATCACTTCCACCGAGTCCCTGCTCATCACGATGCAGAGCCACGCCGAAGTCCTCACCTTCATCAAGGACAAGGACCCGCGGCGGCCAGTCCTCAGCATTGCTCCGCAGACCCTCGCCTCGCTCTCAGCCGCTTATGGCGGCTCGATCCCGCTCCTCACGCTCCTGAGGCGGATACGCTCCTTCCTCTCCTCGGAGGAGCGAGGCGGGTGGACAGTCCTCGACACGACGTTTGCGCGGCATCTCGCTCTCCGCCAGTCTGTGTCCGAGTTCCGATCTCGGCAACAGTCATCCAAGAACCTGCCCATGCTCGCCTCGGCGTGTCCGGGCTGGGTGTGCTACGCCGAAAAGGCGCAGGGCGACCTCCTCCCGCTCCTCTCCTCAACTCGCTCGCCACAAGCAATGCAAGGCGCGATCGTGAAGCGCCATTTGGCCGAGAAGTGGGGCAAGAAGGCAAACGAGGTGTACCACGTCACGGCGATGCCGTGCTACGACAAGAAGCTCGAGGCCTCGCGATCCGACTTTTACGACGACGTCGCCAAGACGAAGGAGACGGACTGTGTCCTGACCACAGGTGAACTGGACTTGCTCCTGTCCGAGCTTGGTTTCGATCCCTCAGCCCCCGTTCCGGGGGAGGATGACCCCGTCCCCCCCGCATCGGGCGACTATTCGCGCCCCGACGCCGGCTTCCCCGAACTCCTGACGCATCCTGGCTCCTCCTCTGGCTCCTACCTTATGGCTCTCCTCGTCTCCCTCGCGCAAGAACACCCCGACGCAACGCTGCACGTCCGGCGCCTGCGCAACTCGCCGGATAACGAAGAGTACTTCCTCGAGTCGGGCGGCCAGGTGCTCTTCAAGGGCGCGCGCTGCTATGGGTTCCGCAACCTGCAAAACCTGGTCCGGAAGGTGGGCAAGGAGTCTGGCCTCACCAAGACGAGGGCGGGGGGCAAGCTCGCTGCGGCGGTTGCGCGACGGCGCAAAGCGCGCACCGGCGCCGGAGAAATCAACACCCCCGCGACGCCGGCCCCGGGCACGCCAGAGCCGCACGACGTGGGCGACCTCGCTGCCGCAGCCCTCATCGCCGCGCGGGACGAGAGGAAGCTCGACTTTGTGGAAGTCATGGCGTGTCCTGGCGGATGTGTCAATGGAGGTGGACAGATGAAGCCGACAACACGCAAGGCGGAGAGGGACGCGGAGGGATACGAGCGTCCGCTCCCCGATGACGGCGTCGCGACGCAGCAGGCGTCGGTCCTCGTCTCCTCCGGCCTGGCGTCCGAGGACGGCATGCGGTGGAGCACCAAGGAGTGGGTCGCGGTCGTTGAGAGCAGGTACTGGGCCGGTCTGCCTACGCCTCCGTCTTCGCCGACGATCTCGCCTTCTAATCCCTCGACCACAGAGGGTGCGCCGAAGGGTAATGCCAAGGCGACCGTCTCGTTTGACGAAAGTCTGCCGACCATTCCCTCGCGGACAAAGGCGGCGGACCAGCTCGCTGACGAGGTCACTGAGAGTCTGAGGAGGCGGGATGGCAAGGCGACAACGGCCAGCTATAAGAAGGTAGAAGGCGATGTGCTGAGCCAGGGCGGGCTGACGCATGAGCAGGCCCAGTGGTAGAGGGAGGTAGGAGTGCATCTTGCATGTATCATCTAGAATCTAGCTGCAGAGGGGGGCATTCACGACAGGAAACCGAGAAACACGAGTGCATGGGCAGACTGACTACAGACACGAGCGGGATGGAGGGGGATATATGGGGGAGCTTGGGTGATGGAGTCGAGGGATGGAGTTGGGTGATGGACAGCGGCCGGGTGTTGGACGTGCTGGGTGTTGATGAATTGCGTCGATTGATGGACGATGTGGTAGGTGGATAGGTCGCTCTGTGGCGGAGTGTTCTACTAAGACAGGGTGATGGACGGAAAGGGAACGAACAACAGGTGAAACTTGGAGGACGGAATGATGGAACGAAGAGAACGTTGAGCGGGGGGTCTGTCCCGGGCCGTCGAGGAGGCGACCCGCGCCATCGTGTCGACCGGGCTAGTTCTCGGGGTATGCAATTGGGCCCGGGAATGTCTCGATACGGTACTGCTCCGCGCCGACCTCGGCGGCATACTCGCTCTGGCTGAGGTACCTCAGCTCTCCATCGCCCCTGCCCTGGATGTACGTCTGGAAGAGCTGCTTGAGAGCGGTGGTAAGATCCCCCAGTTCCTCGGGCAGATTCTCGGGCCTGTACGGGTCAAAGTCGAACCCAACGACCGTGGTGCGGATCCCGAGCATGTGCGCCGCCAGAATCAGGTCGCCGAGCACCCCGACGTGGCGACAGATGGGCGTAAGCAGGGCCGGACGCGGCCCGTGGCGTGAGCGGAGCCAGCGGCCGGCGTCAAAGTGAACCACCAGCTCGCCCGCAAAACGCAACATGTCGCGCATGGCCACCCAGCAGCTGCCCGTCCCGTCGCCGTTGCACCCGACGCGCTGCGTCGTCGTGCAGTGGTACACGAGCTTGTCGGTGCGGACGTCGCGCACGATGGTGTCGTTGAAGAGCACCACGCAGGCCGTGCGGTCGAACGTCGCCAATGTGTCAGTCCCCGAGAGCGCGGACAGAGCGGCGTGGCACCGGACCACGACGGTGGGGCGCACAAAGAGGAGCATCAGCATCACGGCCCGCGGGACGTCGTTGATGAACAGGTCCAGCACGCGCGTGTGCACGATGTACTGCGGGATTGGGGGCAGAGACGCAATGGACATCCGCTTCGTCGGCGCGTCGATGTTCACGAGGTCGCTGAACGAGCCCAGCACCGTGCGGTCGCCCGCGCGCAGGCTGTAGATCGTACGCCCGTTGCCGCCGGCGAACACCTGGCGCGACGTCACGCAGACGTGGTACGCAACACGACGGTCTGCGAGCTGGCGCCACTCTTGGTTGACGCGCATTGCAAGGAGAGCCGTGGGCGAGGCGGCCGAGAAGATGGCGTCGATGATGTGAGCGTAGTACGCTTGATCAATGAGCGGGCGCTGGTCAAACATCCTTGCTTGACGGATGAGAATATGTGCAGAGTCAACTGATGCCAGGTCAGAGGAGGTGAGTGTGTTGTGAGGTCCGCACCCGCTGTGTGTGGTTCGCATCGTGTGTCCATCAGAAGGAGTATAGACAGGAACCTCTGGACACACAGCTGCCCCTTCGCTTCGCCACCGCGACTGTCTTTGTGAGTCTCTCACTTCACACACCAGTTTTGAGACCCGGGCTAGCGATTGCGCCGTCGTTCGTGTCAATGTCGAACTGTGCATCACCGACTTCAGCGCGGTACTCTTCCAGCGTCAGGAAGCGCGGGCCGACTGGGTGAGGGCTTGTGTTGAAGTAACCAAGCTTGCGATACTCGATGTGCTCCAAGACGCGGTCCTTGACGCTACCGACGTCAGGGTGCTGCGCCTCAAAGTCGGAAAAGTCAAAGTTGACGACTGTCGTTGGAATGCCGTGGAGGTACCCGGTGAGGATGAGATCGATGATGAGTCCCATTTGACGGCACAGCAACACCTTACGGGGATAGTTGATCCGCGGGCGCGAAGAATGCATGATCCACGGGTGGATAACCAGTGTGAGGCTCAGCATGTCACCGAGGCACATCCAGTCGAGGCTTGGCGACTCCATTCCCCTTTTCCTCAAGTGAAGGACGAGCTTCTTCGGCCCCAGCATCCTGTTCAATCGATACTTCGCGAAGTACGACATCTCTTCATAACCTCCCATGTCTTTTGAGAGGATCACCACGCGGGAGCGCGCGGGAACGTTAAGGTGGCTCAAGTCACATGCACTGGTGCAGCGGTACGTAGCGCTGGAGGGTACGTGCTGAAGGAGCCGCGCCACACCCGATGTGAACTTTAGAAGATTAAGATCGATCACCTCAGTCGAGGAGAGGAAGGACGGGAGGACAGTGCCGTCGACATCGTCCAGACAAGTACTTGTGTAGCGGCCGATAGGCTCATTCTCAGTGGACACCAGGTGATAGGTGATACTCTGCGGTAGTTCCATCGACTCCGTGTCGACGACACAGATATGATGCGCCAACTGGTGTTCGGCGCGGCGTCGCCACTGCCTGTTGACGCGGAGTGCGAGCAGTGCAGCCGACGATGCGTGGGCGAAGATCGAGTCCACGATGTGAGGAAAGAAGTCGGCGTCGATGATCACGTTCGGCATGAGGTAGGCAGCTCGAGCTGTTCGGTTGTGAGGAAGTGGGTGAAGGCAACAAGTGCGTTGGTACGCCCCTCACGCCAGTTCCCTCCGAAGTTCCAGAACGATATACGCCCCTCTAGCCTCTAGGCCCTGGGGCGCTGGAAGCTGTGCACTGTGACGCCTTATCCGGCACGGTCTGTGCAGGTGTGTCCTCGACTTCTGCAAGCGAGAGCGGAAACACAATGCATGCTATCAGGTCACAGCCTGATTGTCTACTGGTACGAAAGATGGGGCGGCCAGAGCCTTCCCTCGTTGGTGTCGATCTGGAAGAGCTCTTCGCCGACTTCGGCACGATATTCGTCGAGCGACAGGAAGCGGACTGGAGTGTAAACTGAAGCGACGGGGTGGGACGTGTATCCTCTCTTCGTGAACTCGATCCTGTCGAGAAGCGCCTCCTTTACACTCTCATAGTTGTAGGCTGCTTGGTGGGCGTTATCGAGCCTCCTGCAGGCAAGGTTCACCACAGTCACGGGAACGTTCCTCACGTACGCGAGCACGACAAAGTCCGCAAGGAAGCCTATCTCAAACACGACCAAGTCCGTGACAGAGTAGGGCTCGAAAGAGTATTGCGTTGACTGCTTGGGTTGAAGTATGAGCGTAAGGCCATCCAGATCGCCAATGCTGTCACGAATGTCGAGAAAGTGTGAGGCTTCGGCTCTCCCCTTGCTTCTCACATGAAGGACCACGTGCTTCCGACCCGGGATACGATGTAGACGATAGCGGCCGAACAGGTCATCGTCACTGTAGAGCGAGTCGTCCTTGCAGAACAACACCACTCGACGAGCGCGGGGTATAAAGCCCGAAGTTGCATTGATGGGACAGCATTTGTGAGAGCGAAGTACCACCTCCGTCGAACAGTGGGTGAGAATAGGGGCAACCTTCTTGTCAACCTTTGGGACATGGAGGTCCACGATGACAGCGGAAGAGAGGAAGCTAGGTGCCGAGGCGCCGGGAGAGCCGGTCTTGAGGGCTCCGAGGATGTCTCCTTCGGGCGATTGAATAACTGAGGTTTTGCGAGGCAGCGATTCAGTGTCTGCAACTGTCTCAGCGACACAGATGTGGTAGGCGAGCTTCCTTTCCGCCCGTCGCCGCCACTCCCGGTTGACTCGGAGTGTGAGCAGTGCCGGCCCCGACGCATGGGCGAAGATTTCGTCGATGACGTGAGGGAAGAACTTCGCGTCTATCATGACTTGAGAGGCGTGGTGGATGCTGCTGAGTGATGGTTTGAAAGGATTGCGTTAAGTCGAGAACGTCCTCAAAGCTCCTCCACACTGTACGCCTTGCGCCCCGATCTTCGTCTGACTCAACCACTGCACGTGGTCTGCATACTATCCTACAACTATCAACAACTGAGTCGTTATAAGCATTTGGCTAACGAAAAGCTGCCCTTGTTCATATCCATTGCACCTTCTTGCTCCCACATGGTTGCGTGTTTCCGTCGCGTTCATGTGGCAGCCTGGAGGGATGGACGCATGATCGGTCCTTCCACCGTTTCGATTCTGAATTGTGCGGTACCCACTTCGGTGCGATACTCGCTCATCGAAAGACACCGGACATTGAGTGCTGTAGAGCCCTTGCAAAGAGGCTCGAATTCGGGCCGGAGCCGTGAGATCTCGTCCAGCACCTGAGTCTGGATGCTGCCCACTTCTGGGTGGCGGTCTTCAAAGTCCGGAAAGTTGAGGTTGACGATCGTCACAGGCGCGCCGTGCACGTATCCAAGCATGGCGAGGTCGATGAGCAGACCCAGTTGGAATGTAAGCAGAGGCCGCGTAGAGTCCAAGCGGTCCGGGTGCATGATCAGAGTAAGGCTGGTGACGCTACCGAGATTGAATTTAAGAGCCTCCTTCCTCGAGTCCATACCCTTATCAGTCAAGTGGATAACCAGCTTCTTCGGCTTCTGCAAATTGCCCAGTCCATATTCGAGAAAGTAGGAGATCGAGTGATACCCGTACACATCACGAGCGAACAGCACCAAACATGACGGCTCGGGCGTTCGGGAATCGCACAGTCGAGAAAGGTCGCAACGGTTGTGGCAGCGAAACGTCGTATGAGGAGGACAGTGCCGGAGCATTTGGAAGGTATGATAGTTGAGCCAGCGGGTACGGAGGTCGACCACAGACGTTGCAGCAAGGAATCTCGGATTGATAGAAGTGATAGGTGTCGGCCAGTTCCACAATGCGGTCTTCTTCGCCCTTTGAATTGCGTAGTGTCCTGGGTGGTCCGGGGAGCTGCTGACGATGACATGGTATGGGAGCTGAGCTTCCGCACGCCGACACCAAGCCTTGTTGACGCGGAGCGCCAGAAGCGACTTCAGGGGCGCGTAAGCGAAGATTTCGTCGATGATGTGGGGGAAAAAGGCGGCGTCCAACATCACTGGTGTTGAGTGTGGTGGTAAAGGAGAAGGGTGAGATGTCAACAAGGTTACGTCACCCAGCGAACAGATGAGTGAGCACTACGCCCTCCCTCCACCTTCAATGCCTGTGCAATGTGCAACGCCCCCTCAAACTAGCAGTACACCGTTAGGACCAGAATGCATACAGGAGAGTGCATGAAGCTGGGGTAGAGCCTACCACGGCTGCGCTGACCCCTATGCATTCGCGCCAGAGCTCTTACGGACAGAGAGGTCGAGAGAGGTGCCCGTCGTTTATCTCGATTTCAAACTGCTCATCTCCAACCTGAGCTCGATACTCTGCCTCGCTCATAAACACGGGGGCTCGCACCTCTCTGGTCACGAACAGGTAGCCCAGGCGCTGTTTGATTCTGTCAGACGTCCATCCCGCCACTGCTTGATTGGTGGCCACTCCCTTGTCCCCACTTTCGTCCAACATCACAAAGGTGGTAGGCGCGCGAGAGGTGCAGCCCAGCACGCCAAGATCGATGATCAGGCCGGGATCGAATAGAGGAGTGCCTGAAGTGTTCGAGGGACGATGTCTTGGGTGAACGACAACTGTTAGGCGCTTGAGTTTGAGTTGTGTCGAAGGGTTGAGTCCCAGAGACTCCCTGCCACCGTGCCGGACATGGACGACCAACTTATCGCAACCTTGGACTGTGCGCAAGCCGTACTGGGTGTAGTAGGCCACAGAGTCCCCAGGAGCGAGGTCCTCAGCGAACAAGACAAGACACTCGGGCTTCCACGTTGCTGTACTCCAAAGGTTGCATTGTTTGTGAAGGCGGTAGGTGACGTTTGGGCCAGCATGTGCGAGGACTCGAACAATATCTGTTTTGAACGTCGGCACGTGCAGGTCGATGACTTTCGTCGCGGAGACGAATTTGGGAGGCGCGGGGTCACACTTGCGATACAGTGTCGTCTTGAAGACAGCAATATCGCCGCCTCCTCCTTCCAGGGCGTAGGTCGTCGGCATGGGGAACTGAGTCTCTGCGTGGGTTTGCGTCAAGCGTAGATGATACAGACGTGCGTCGACGCGGCGCTTCCAATCCTTTCATACTCGAAGGAGCGGGAGGCAGTCGAGAGGCGCAAGGTCGAAGATTAAGTCAACGATGTGCGGGAAGAACGATGCGTCGATGGTAGTCGGCATGGTGCAGTGCCGTTCGACTGGAGTGCACAAGCTGGGCTGGCCGATGAGGAAGTGGGTGGTGTCAACATGACTTTGAGTGGTGGCGACATGGAGAGGTGGAGGTCTGTGCGCCACCGAGTCTAGACGAAAACCCGAAACATCTTGCCCCAACGGCTCCGTTCTGGCCATCTATTTGGCTTCTGCCTGACATATGCTAAGGTACAAAGCCCCATGTTCGTCAAACCATGCATGTGAGGACGCTAGGTCAATGGTTTCCACGGTCCATCTGTGCTAGATTTAACTTGCAATACAACGGTAGCGAAGGCGTGCTGTTTCAAAGATGTGCAGCAGGTGAAGTCATATGGAGAGGGCTATTAGGTCTGAATGCCGGTCCGTACGTTGCACTGCGCACTTATGGCTATCACTTCACTACAGCTATACATTAAAAGAGCATCTACAACGAGGAATAGGAAAAGGAACAGCTAGAAGACAACTCCAGAAACAGGTCTACTCGCGGAACTTGACAAGCGTGTTGTGAGGGCGGTCGATGAATCCACTATTTATATGAATCTGATACGTCTCGTTACCGACCTCGTGTTTGTACTCGTCGAGGCTGAAGAAACGAGGCAGAGGCGAACTTTCCGGAAGGCCCAGGTTCGAACGCCGAAGCGTCAACACCTCCCTTATGCTCACTCCGAGGTCAAACTCCTTGTACTCCGCAATGCGCGGGTGGGGCTCGGACTCCACTGAGATCACAGTCACGGGGATACGGTTGACGAACCCCGCCCAGAGCAGATCCCAGAATACGCCCAGCTGATCGCGGATGACGGCCTCGACGATGTGGAAGTGCCTCTCGATCCCGACAGACTTGTGGAACGACGCTAAGGCGCTCAGCGAACCAGGTGGCAAAGTTGTCGGACACCGGCCAGGGGTGCAACACGAGGACGAGGTGCTTGACGTTCAAGTCGAACATGTCGTCGCGCCTGCCCGGGGCACGAATATGAACAACGAGCGTGTCTACACCCCTAACCTCGTCAATGCCATAGGCCAAGTAGCCTGCAACGGAGACTGGCTTATCCTCTCCAAGCAGCACAACAGTTGCGTTGCTGAAGTTCAGGTGGCGCAAGTCGGTGTGCAGCTTGAAGCGGAACGCGGCATCGGGGCACGCACGCACAAGCGCAGGCATCATCGAGGGCCACTTGGCAGCAATCGAGATATCGAGAACACGCGCAGAGCGGAAGTAGCTTGCGGCCAGGACTGTTGCCGTCTCAGCCGTGAAGGTTATCTGCCCAACGACGCCGCGGCTCGAGCTCACTTCATAGCGATTCAAAGGACCGCCATCCTCGCGGCGGAGCTTGGAGACCACGAGGTGGTATGCCAAGTGCGAGTCGATGAAAGCGCGAAACCCCTTGTTGACACGCATAGCTTGGAGTGAGGCATTGGATGCGTATTCGATGATTGTATCGATGATTTGAGGAAACATGTTGCAGTCGAGGACCCGAGCACGACAGGCAATGATCTTGGCGTCGCCCATGGTGAGGATGCACGACGACAAGTGGAGAGGGTCAGTGGCGGTGGTGAGGTAAAGAAGAAGACATACAGTTACGGGGCTATATGCACGAGTGAAGTAGTTTCTGTGTGTTCGAAGCTTCGATGCTCGCGCTGTCCATCATCGTGCATCATCGGGGAGCAACTGGCGCGGCACAATAGACGATTCGCCACACCTTGTGTGGAGTTGCTGCACCAGTGCGGGTGGGTTCGCTCACATCTGCTCTTTCAGTACCCAAAGTTCATCACTGGCAGTCAGTTCGCTTGCGTTCATGTATACGCTGTTGAACTGCAGGTACCGGGCCATCAGGGTGCAGCCATGCGCGCTCGCCGACTCGCGGGAGCTGGAATTTCGCAAGGTTTTTGGATAATTTCGCGAATTATCCAATTGGTGGCCGACTGCCATCGGGGATGGAAATTACAAACGCAACGGCCGGTGTTGGAGGGGAAAAGTACTCATTGGACAACAGCAGTTAACAATCCTCTAGAGTCTTGTGGGGCGTGTAGTTCTCTCGTGGTTCCCCGACGTGGCTGCCTTGCTCGACAGTCACAATCTCAAACTAAAGCGAGAGCTTCACAGGGCGTGATCGGCTGCAAAGCAGGGTGCATCAGTGATCAAGAATAGAAGGAGCTGCGAAGTCTCTCTCCAGCTCCCTGCAGCCAGATGAATTGGGGGAATACGACGCAGTCTCCTCCTAACAACGTCTTCAAACACTGAGCCACGCCCTAGCTTGAATGTATATTGTAAGTCTTTAAGGCCGTTTTTTGGGGTTCAAGGAGACTCCTGACACTCTCTAACAGCCCTCTGCAGCTTAGGGGAACCAGAAAAACGCTTCAGGGGCTTTATCAAGCGAGAAACAAGGGGTGGGTAGACTTGGCCACCGCGGACGCCCTTCTTTCAACCGAGTACGGCCACAACATCTATGGTGAAATGGTATCATGCATCGTTGCCACGCGAATTCGATGCGGTGGGGGTTCGATTCCCCCTGGATGTACTCTTTTGCATGCTTCTACGCCTTCAGAAGGTGTGGAAGGGTTGCCTTTGGACGGAGGAAGGGTGGTGGTATGTGGTTGGTGGGTGGTGGAGGGAGGCGTTGTGACCCTTACCCCTCGTGTCCGCTTTACGTCCGCGACCTCCACTTCTGTTATATTTGGGTGGCAGTGTGGTGTGGATAAAGTGAGTGGGCCGTGGAGGGCCCGGGCTTTGCTCTGCATGACGAAGGAGGTTCATGCTGGTCGGTGAAGTCGAAGTAGGGTGCCGGACTACCCTCCCATTCCATCGAAGAGTGGCAGACCTTCTTGTCCTCCCTCCTGCCGTCGTTGTCGTCTTCATACGCAGTGCGATTGTCGTCCATGCGAGCGTCCCAGTTCCGCATTCTGCGCCAATAAGCACGAAGGCAGCCGTCGCGGGAGCTGAAGTACCCAAACCTACAAAGTCGGGCGCAACACGCAACTGACCCTCCGGCCCCCCGCCCGCAAATCATAGCTTCTTCCTCCTCACACAATCTCCCCACCCTCCTCCAACCCTTCGGACACCGGTGCGCGCATGCACAGGCCGCTAGAGAACCAAAAACATGACCTCTGGCGGGGTCGAACCGCCGACCTTATGCGTGACAAGGCAGATGTTAAGCATACGCTCTAACCAACTGAGCTAAGTGGCCGAAGGGATGGTGGGGTCAGCAGGCCGTGGGCCACGCCGGCGGCGCCGCGGGTGCGAGCGCGTTTCTTCTTCGTGCAGGGCCTACAAACAGCAGGGCGAGATGAGGATGCGCACTATCGACGCGAGAGACTGAGATACAGGAAGGACTTGAAGGGATGGTTGGGTGTCCGCGGGAGCTAGGCATGTTAGAGCTCGAGGGTGGCAAGTGGGTTCCTGCCACCCACTGCAGCTGTACGAGCTTCAACTGAGGAATAATCTGCGAGTGGCTCGTCAAAGTAGGATGACGGCAGGAGGGCTGCAGCCAGGACCTGTATGAGCAGGGCATCCCCTTGCGAGACCAGCGCCAGCCTTCCACACCCCTCGTGGGCCAAACCTCCCCCTTTATCATCACCTTCCCTCGTCCTCTGCTTCCTAGATCTCCTCAGTACTCCCCCCAAGTCCTTTCAGACTCGCAGAAGCCCGTACGCAGCAGCAGACAGCCAAAAGAATGACCTCTGGCGGGGTCGAACCGCCGACCTTATGCGTACCACTCGCGTGTTAAGCATACGCTCTAACCAACTGAGCTAAGTGGCCAGGATGCTGCTAATGTCAGCGGCATCGGCGGCGCGCCTCGGCGCCGCTGTCGCCAGTGC
Organism: Trichosporon asahii var. asahii CBS 2479; assembly: GCF_000293215.1. NCBI lineage: Eukaryota > Fungi > Basidiomycota > Tremellomycetes > Trichosporonales > Trichosporonaceae > Trichosporon > Trichosporon asahii. The sequence continues at coordinate 293,459 of NW_014040906.1, forward strand.
GAGGTAGCTCAATGCATGCTGTCACTTACCTTCGCGATGATCTCGAGGTCATGTTCTCCCCGTGGCAACTCTGGGTGCCCGTCGTGAGTGCGGAGTGGAGCCGGTTCGGCATATCAGAGCAGTGCTGAGGTAGAGAATCCAGGCTATTAGGGACACGAAGTCATACACTTTGCTAGAGTCCGACGTTCAGGATTCCTGACTCGCATGCTCGTCCGTCTACTTTCGCGCTGTCGCCAGAATGTCGTCAATTGTCTTCACAAGACTGTACGATACAAGCCAGAGCGGTAACCGGACGCGCGAGACTTGGGAGGTGCCACCCCCTCAACGACGGGAGAGCGGAACCAGAGCCCTTTCCACCGTGGGATACATTGAATCTGCAAACGTCGTCCTCCGACTTCGATTCGTGCGGCTTAGCCTTTCAATCGTGGGAGAGTTGCAATCCTGCCCTTTCAATCGTGGGAGAGTTACACCCACGCACACCCGCGCCCTTTCAACCGTGGGAAACATTGAATCTGCAAACGTCGTCCTCCGAACGCGACTCGTGCGGTTCAGCCTTTCAACCGTGGGAGAGTTGTACCTGCACCCTTTCAATCGTGGGAGAGTTGTACCTGCAGCCTTTCAACCGTGGGAAACGCAACCTGGAACTTGAACAGGTCGAGTTGACTGAGCTACTTGTAGCAAGCGGTTGATCGTCTCGACGAGGGGGCTGAAGACGAGCCCAATGCATGAAGAGCCGCACATCACATTGCATGCTGCCTCTACCGCTGCATGCATCGCGCATCTCGTGTGCCAGTACCCGGTCACGTCGTTGCCGGTCCTCTCGAGTCGGCAGACCGGCAGAACCATCGCCGATCACCTGTCCAGTGACATTTGGGTTGACCCGTCTCTGGTCGAATCGCCCATCGCTCAAGTCGCCGGCTGCGCATCGCATCATGCACGAGCGCACGGGTGCATGGGCGCGTGGGTGTGGGCCTCCTTTCTCGCTCCCCCACCTCCCCTGTGTCCTGGAGCCACAGTTGATCGGCCCTGACAACACCTGACGCCTCGCAGTGACCCTTTGCACCCCCTCGTCCCTCATCGCGGCGACCTTCGCAGTCATGACGCACGCGTTCGCGACCGGGCCCGACGCTGCGCCAAGCACTGCCCCCGGCTTCGCACCAGCCTCTTGCGTAGGTCTCGCACTCGCGCAGCTCACTGCTCACAGCCACTTGCCTTGGCTTCGGCCGGGCTGCAGTGACGCTGTATCTTATCAGATTGGGGTAACGCCCAGGCGCCGGGGGTGGTGAGCCGAAACTCCTTCTCACGACCAGTCAGTGCAATTACAGTGCTGCAAGATAGTCTTTCTCGGGGCATACCGCCGATTTTGCATGTATAACTAGCTACAAGTGGGCCTTTTTTGGTCTATCTATACTGTGTTTGGTCTATGGAATAATAGTCACTGCAGCGGCTCCCGCTGGGGGAGGGGCTGTCCAACCCTGGCGATGTTGGATAAACGTCGACTTATGCAGGCGTGTTCGGGGACCATGTTCGTGCGACTGGATCACAGTTGCTTGATCGGGCGAAGCGCGATAAAGAAACTCTTCGTCCCTCGCCGCCTTCATCCACTGACCTACTCGGCTGGCCGTCCCTGGAGGCGTGGGCCCTCCGGGCGCTCACCGTGTCTTCTGTCACGACGGAGATCGCTGAAGACGTCGAGCTAGCTCGAAGCGCTGTAAGCTCTCAACCCCGCTCACGCGCTCACGGCTCAAGCCTCGAAGGCGAGCGGGTGTGCTGCGGAGACTGGAGGTCGGCTATGGTAACAGCGGTCCTGCTTGGCTCGAGGTCTCATTGACTCGGCCGATGGCAAAAGCCACAGGTGGTGCGACACCACAAGGAGCTCACGCGCTGCCAAGAGACAAGCGCAGTGGAGCGGGTAGGTGAACGAAGGGGTGAAGGAGCGAGAAGCAGCCTTGCCGCACTCCGTGCCTCTCTGAACAACAAAAGGAGGATCTTCTTAGGTCACACTTACAGAGGATCCGAAAAAAGAGAACAGGCCTGATGAGCATCGAGGATGCTACCAAGTCGAGGATGGTAAAAAACACAATCAGCTCTGGCGAGCGTCGATTAAGTCGGGTTGGAGTAGTGATATTGTTTTGATGTTTCTTCTGATGTCCCTCATACACTTCGTTCTTCTCTCAATGTCGAGATCGTCCGTCTAAAGCTCGACCATCGTCGCCTCCCAGGCCCACTCCTCGCCAGTCACAGGCGCAACACCGACAGCACCACCACCGGGAACGACAGGGGCGACGCCCTCGGGCCTAGAGCTCTCGAGCGTCTCCAGAAGGTCGTTCATCTCCTCGTCCCATTGAGTCGCCTGAGTGCCCTCAGGGAACCAGCCGTCCTGCGCCTGTTGAGTGCCATTTTGAACCTGGCCTGAGGTGCCCTGGTTCGAGATGGGCGCGGAGATGCCGAGGCCCATCCCCGAAGTCGAGCCAGTTGCACGATCACCTTGGCCACCACGTCCAACCGCTGCCTGTTCGCTGGCAAGTCCCAGTTGATTCCTGTCAAAGAGCCCGTCGCCCGCTGCAGGGCCTGGCCGCGCCTCTTGGAAGAGACTGCCGGCGAGGTCGCCATCACTGCTGGATGGCGAGCGACAGGGTTTGAAAGGTCAATGAAGGACGAGTCAGACGAAGAAGGGGTAGGAAGGACATTGTGGTGGGCCGGGAGGCGAGAGGGTGGCGTCCATGCCGGGGGCAGGCGACGAGATGGGAGTGCCGACCAAACCATTGGGCGCGACGGGGGCGGGCTGGCCAGCCAGCTGGTTGTAAGACGAGAAGAAGGTGGCGGCCTGCTTGACAATGTTCTCAAGCATGCCCACGCGCCAGCGGAGGTGAGCGTTCTCGGCGCGAACGTCCTGCTCGTGACCGGGGAGGGGGGCGGACTGGGCAGCAAGGTCGGGCGTCGGGAACTCGGGCATGGCGGGAGGGGCGGTGGGGTCGATGGAAGGCTTGATGTCCTCGAGGACGTGGGCCGGGGGCGGTGCAACGGTAGCGAGGTTCACGCCACCGCCAGCGGTGACGATCTCGGGCGGAATGCCCAGGTCCGATGCGAGCGAATGGATAAAGTGAGTGGGCCGTGGAGGGCCCGGGCTTTGCTCTGCATGACGAAGGAGGTTCATGCTGGTCGGTGAAGTCGAAGTAGGGTGCCGGACTACCCTCCCATTCCATCGAAGAGTGGCAGACCTTCTTGTCCTCCCTCCTGCCGTCGTTGTCGTCTTCATACGCAGTGCGATTGTCGTCCATGCGAGCGTCCCAGTTCCGCATTCTGCGCCAATAAGCACGAAGGCAGCCGTCGCGGGAGCTGAAGTACCCAAACCTACAAAGTCGGGCGCAACACGCAACTGACCCTCCGGCCCCCCGCCCGCAAATCATAGCTTCTTCCTCCTCACACAATCTCCCCACCCTCCTCCAACCCTTCGGACACCGGTGCGCGCATGCACAGGCCGCTAGAGAACCAAAAACATGACCTCTGGCGGGGTCGAACCGCCGACCTTATGCGGGCACGGGGGCCAAGGGGGCCGGGGGGGGGGGGGGAGTGCGTGCGACGTGCGGGCTGTGGGAGAGATCGGGGAGCGTCTGAGCGCGGAGTCCAGGGCGGTGGACCCTGAGCGGCAGGGAGGCAGTGTCACAGCTGGGCCAGAGCGAAAATCGAGTCCCCTTGGCCCCTTTTTCCCATCTTGCGCACCCTGCGGCTCGTGAACGGTTCCAAGCAAGCCCAAGCCAGTTAACTGATCGCTCAACGCAGACCGGGCGACAAGCCCCGCCCGCGACTACTGCCCGCAGGCCATTGGCCTTTGCTCGCTCTGTTGCGCATGCCATGGGAGACATGGGCAGCCCGATGGCCTGCGGGTGAGGCCTTCCCTTCCTCTTCGCCTCGCATGGCGATTCAGACGCCCACTACTCTGTTGCACACCTCGCCGGTCGCTCGCCGGTCGCGCGCCGGTCTCGCCGGCCAGTCACCATCCTTTGTTCCAGACACGGGCCCGGGCAACAGCCTGCATTCTAAAGCACGAGCAGAGTGCCATGCCGCGATGCGATTGGATCTCAGCTGGCGATTGCATTCAGTGGTACCCATGGGCACCGTCCGATTACAACGTGCGATTAGGGGGCAAAGGGGGGCGCCCATCCGCTCATCTCATTGTGCGTGGGCGTAAGGCGCAGGCTTAGCCGCGTATCATGGGCTGATTCATGTCTGAGACGCACCTGCTCTCCCACTCGGCACACATCAATGCATTGCAGTGCCCGGGTCCCCCACTTGCGACTGACTGCTAGACTCTTCTGTGCCATACCGCCCATCCTAGGCCATCCTGCTGCCATTCCGCACGATGCGCCTGATTTGCGCTCCTTTTGCGCCAACTGTGCCAGATAGCGCCAGATTACAACGCGCTAAGCACAAAACCCACCGCCTGCGCGCCTGCCGCGCCACGCCCGCCCACGCGCTAATCTCCTTAGTGTGATCTCTTCCCTCCTAGCCTCCTAGCCCAACTGGACCGTGCTATAGGCGAAAAGGAAGGTACGCGCCACATTGGCTGGCAGGAAAAAGGAGCAGACAATCAGACAGTTGCAGCCGGAGCGCGCGGAGGGCGCAGGGGGGCGCGGAGGCCGGGGCGGAGGGCGCAGCGGCTTGCCGGTATGCGACGGAACGTAAGGACGTTCGACGTACGGAACGAGCGCACAGTCCGCGAGAATGGGCACGCCTCACGAGCGCCTGCGGGCCTTGAGACTGCGCGATGCGCGCGCGATCAAGCGCGATCATGCACGATCATGCACGATAAGCCGCGCCCACTGCGCATCCGGCGTGCATCCGGCGTGCAAGGCGTGCGTTGATTGCGGGGGTATGCCCCGGCGTTCCTTAGTTTTTTTGTCCCTCTTGAATTGGAACAGGCTTCTCTTTCAGTCTCACGCAGCAACGAGCGAGTTGAAGCAAGCTACGCCAGCTTCGCCCCTCTTCCCCCGCTATCACGCTGCAGCATGCATCTGCGCACCTGGCTTCGGTCTGCGCTCCGGTCCGCGTACCTGCGTGCGCCTCGAGTAGTGAACTTGACAGGAAACAGCGGGCACAGCTGGACATTCCCGCCAGTATCGGTACGCAGGTGAGCAAGGGTCGCTCTTCCCCGGTATCGCCCCGGCTTGTTCCATGTTTCGCGATGTCGCGATGTGCGCGCCGTTGCGGTCGCGGGGCGCGGTGCATGCGGCGCGGAGGGCGCAGCAGCCAGTAAGGGCGTCAGGGGCTGTCATTGTCCCACGCAACCTTATTGCGACAGAGCCAGGACAGTGCCAGGACACCGGGCAGCTCGGACCTTGCACATCGAAGGTCACTGCCAAGGTCAGGCATGCGGCGCATGGTGAGGCAAGTAAGAGCAGCACGCGGGAACAATCTAGAAGCCCTTCGGGCCCTGGTTGGTCCAGTCCGCCGAGCGCGCTCAGGATGGGTGTACCAGGATGTACGCGTGCGATTGCGATCGCGACGCTGGGCAGGGCTGCAATGTGACTGGCTGGAATGAAAAATCCCACAACCCGCAAACCCGGCAGCCCGCTGTGCCCGCTGCGCCAAGCGTGCAAGCGCGCCGTTTGAGCGCTGCTTGAACGCTCCTTGGCCGACCGACGCTCGCCCACGCACGGGGGTCATACTGGTCACACTGTTCAGGCATCGCGGCATCGCCTGCTCGCTGAATGATCGTCGCATCCCGACCCTGGCCGTTCGCCCTTCCGGCCCCTTCCCATGCCGTCCCACTTGTCCCGAGTTACCTGCAGCCATACATCGGCGACCGCGCCGTGACGTATTCAGTAGCCCCTACATGCGAGCGAGCAAGAGAGCGAGATGCGAAGCGCGAAGAAGCGCAGAAGCGAAGAAGCGATGCGAACGTGAGAGATCTACTGCAGAGCGGTATGTCCCGCTGCAGCCCTCTCTGGGCAGTGTAAGAGATAGGGGGAAGCTGTCCCAATTCGCCCCGTTTCATGCACCAAGATAGCGAGGAGGCTGTGCTGTGCGTGATCAGGTGGACGCTTGTGCCAGAAAAAGACTGCACCGCAGCTCATGGGATCTTGCTGTGGTATTCTCGTCAAGCGAGCCTGTTTGCACTGGTGTGCGCGGAGTGGTCGACATTAACCGCGCACATCGCACAGCGCCCAGAATGCCCAACAAACCCTGTTCACAGTGGAAACAGCTTGGAGCCTGAAGAGAACTACGTAAGTACGTAAGTTTCGGAACCTAAGCTGCAAACCAACGCAGAGCGCAGCGCGCAGTGGACACTCGCCTCGCAACAGCCTACGAGCCAGTGCAGACGGCAGAACCGCAGCCAGCACCCAGGGCCAGGAGGGCGAAAGTTCCGGCTGAAATGGAAGGGTGACGTAACGGTCCGAGATGCCTCTTGACTGGACGATGAGGTTTGGGTTGCCTTCTCGCACGCAGCTCGCATGGCAACAAGAGTCACGTCTACTTGGGAGGCGGGGAGAGTCAGTCAATACTTGCTCGCTTGAGCTATTCAGATAGTTGAAATAGATCGCGAGCCTCGCGAGCATGTTGGTTTCGAATTGCGTTCTGATGAGAAGTTGCAATGAGCTTACTGGCATGTGAGGACTGCGGTTCGGGCATGAACAGAGGCAGACTGGGTTTCGGGTTTGATGTTTCGATGCCCGCTTGCTTTCTCACGACCAACAGTTGCTGCGAGCGAGTGTTAGTCAGATGCACACGAGGTGATAACGCGTTTCAGCGCTCCAAGTGTAAGAGACCAAGGTTGTTGGCTGGCGGGGTGGACTCGTGCCGCTGCACAACACCCGACTTCGACCTCCTCGAGGTCACAGAAGCCAGAAAGCAGCCAGAGATGCCGAGACATTAGGAACCGCAGAACACTCCAGAAGGGCCAAAAGGCGTTCCAGCCTTGCTTCTTTGAGCATCTGGGATCTGGATCCATGTGACGATCGTGAGGACTGGTTCCAGTATCCAAGCTGCGGAAAGCGGGCAGCAAAGCTGGCCAGAAGCGGAAAGCGTCCATCGCTGCCCGCCACCGTCTCTGCCCGCTGTTGCTTCAGAGTGGCATGCGGATGTGTTGTTTCAACCCGCCAGCGAGCGACGAGCGATGCGAGCAACGAGTGGCCGCGAGAACATTCCAATGCTCACCGCTGCCAGACCCATGCTGCTCTGCGTGCTCTGCGTGCTGCGGCTCCAGGACCAGTAGTCTCGAGGATCTGACAAGGGAACAGATGGAGTCGCAGAAATGCCTCGCTGGGCCGTCATAATGCCTCACCTGTGTCATGTCTTAGCCACAACTACAGAAGTCCCATATTCCCACCGGCTGTAGAGAGCATCACACCGTGATGGCCGTGATGGCTGAAGACAGCGATCTGACGTTTTTGAACGGGGTATGCGAACTGGGCGCTGGACGGGCGCGGGGCTGGGCGTGGGGCGAGCCCCGATCGCACCTACTCTCCTGCGATCCTGCTAGCCTCTCAAGTCTCACAAGTCTCGCATGCTTGCAAGTCTGGATGATCGTCCAGTGGTGCTCGGCGCGCTCGGTACCCTCGGTCCGTCTACGTCGAGGGAGTCAACTGGCACAGTGGCGTGCGGGGGTGGGGGTGGGGGCGCCCAGAGCCCAGAGGTAGACACTATCCGTCACGGATCATGCCTAATCTCTTTTCTAGTTGGTAGAGCCGTGACCTGCACGACCTGCGATCATGCGATCTGTGCGGAGGTCTGACTTCCGTCCTGACCCACTTTGCATACCGTGTATCGCGCGCTCTCAGAATGTTTGCTGTCTGATTGCACGCGGCTCGAGAGTTGCAGTTCAGGCGCAACGGATAGCCCACCTCTGCCAGCTCTGCCTTTCGCCTAGGTCAATCAGAAGCCCAGGTGCCCAGGTGTGCTTGTGCTCAGGTGTGTTCGTGCTCAGACCGTCAATCAACTCAGGCATACATGTAGGGATCGATAGGTAGATGTCAATTGAATCGCGCAAGGACGCCCTCCACAGACGTGAGGGACGTGCGCGGCGATACGCCGCGTCGCGTACGCCAGCAGTGGGTCTTGTCTTTCGCCGGAACGTCTGAACGTCTGAACGTCTGAACGTCTGCTATTCTTGTCCCATCGCATGCACATCCTTTGCAATAATGCTCGCCCAAACTGGGATCGCAGGATCGCAGGGTCCGTGCTTCCGTAGAGGAAGGAGGCAAAGAGGCACGGAGGCAAGGAGGCAAGGAGGCAGGCGGACCGGCTACCCCGCTCCCCCGCCCTACCCCGCATCCTGTTGCCGGCACCGGCTGTGCCGGGTCCGAAGGACGAAGTCTAGCCGGGATCTGCGATCTGCTTCCTAGCCTTTCTTCGCCTCTGCTGGCTCTGCCATGGCCCTCTAGCTCTAGCTCTAGCTCTGCATACTCATGCTCTGCAGCATGCAGAATGCAGCTACAAGCTGCCTGGAGCCGAATAAACCGGATCTCAGCGTGGGGCAGTGGGCACTCTGCCGGCTCTGCCGGGTCTGCCGGCTCTGAACGGATGATCAAACTGGCCTCCTTCCTCCACTTTGCGCTATCCTCTTCCCCCTTGGGCTATGCGCTAGAAACGACACTACGCACCCCATGTCGTGCTCCTCGTCTTGAGCCGTGGGCCGTGGACAGGAGGTCGAGCTAATCTTAGTCTAACTGCAGCCAAACTGCAGCCAAACTGAGTCACGGCCCAGCTATTGCGCCGCATTCATCTTCTTGCCCCCCTCTGGAGTGTTCTCTGACTCCTGGGCCGGGCTTGGCACACTGTTGGCATGTTGGTTTGTTGCCTCTACGAGGGTGCTGAAGGTGTTGAAGGCGGGGTAGTCACCCATAGCCCATGCTCAGCTAAGCACAAGCACAGGCCTACTGATGAACATTCATTGAGGCTCTGGGCAGACGGGCCAAGCGAGCCAAGCACGATCGCGTACACCGATCAGGCTGGGCTGGCTCGGCTCGTGCTGCGCCTCGCGTTACGCTTTGACTAACTGATGACTGACCGGGCGTAACATGCGCAGCACAGACTATTTGACTCGAAGTGGAAGACTGGTCTCGACTCTTTCAGGCTCACAACTCACTGCAATGGAGTACGTCTGCATGTCTGCCTCATCGTCGCCAGTACATCAACTCGCGGCGCTCGTTGGTGCACCTCGCCTTCGCCCTCGCTTCGCTCGTGCTCGTGCTCGGGCTCACTGTCACTACTGTCACATGCATGCTCTACATCGCCGTATCGGCTGAATGAAATGGTATCTATTGCTGTAGGAAATCAAAGCGGCAGCCCGTCCGGTCCAAGGGCAATCTTGACCTTCTTGCTGCGGCCCTTTGGCTTTGCGCCCTCGCTCTTCTTTGCGCGGCCCTTCTTCGGCTGCGGCGTCCGCGCGCCCGACCCAGATGGTGTCTGATCGTCGTCGTCGTCGTCCTGCTGCTGGTTCTTGTTCGCCGCCGTGAAGAAGTCGTCGCCCTCGTCGTCGCCGATATCGAGGCCGTCGCCGAACGCTGACTTCTTCGTCTGCCCGAACGCGGGCGCGACATAGCCGTGCGCCTCGGCCTGCTTGCGCTTCGCCATCGACTCGGCAACATCCTCGTCGTCCATGAACAGGCTTGCAATCTCGGTCGGCTTGGCGACGTCGTTGACGCTCTTGGCTCCGACGACAATGTCCTGCACGTCCTTCTTTGCACGAGCAAGCTTGACAATGCGTTCCTCTATCGTGCCGCGAGCAATCAGGCGGTACACCGTGACCTGCTTCGTCTGACCGACACGGTGCGCACGGTCCATCGCCTGCGCGTCGTTGGACGGGTTCCAGTCGTGGTCGTAGAAGATGACCGTGTCGGCAGCCGTCAGGTTGATACCGAGACCACCGGCTCGCGTACTGAGACAGAACACGAAGATGTCTGGATTCGTCTGCCACGACGTGACCATGTCACGACGGTCACCGATCGCCGAGGAACCGTCAAGGCGCAGGTACTTGTATTGGCGGTAGATGAGGTACTCCTCGATGAGGTCCATCATCTTGGTCATCTGGAAGTACAGCAGCACACGGTGGCCGCCAGCCTTGAGTTCGCGGAGCAGGTCGTCGAGACGCGCGAGCTTGGCCGAGTCGACGATGAGACGCTGCGGCGGTGGAATCGCGATGCTGGAGCGCGGCACCTGGTTTTCGGCAGACGCCTCGAGCAGACCGGTGGGCGAGATGCCAGGTGCCAGGCGAACGAGCTGCTTTGCCGCATCCGGATCGTCGCGCTCGCTGGGCGCAGAGCCGTACAGCGCGGAATGAACGAGGGGGTCGTTCTCGAGGCGCTCCTGCGTGTTGACGTATGATCGGCTGGACGCTATCGGGCGGATCGGCGGCGCAATGGCGCTCTCCTGAGCGAAGCGGGCAGAACGCCTCGACATGTAAGACTGGTTCCAGAACTGGCGTGTGATGTCGCGCAGAGGAGGAAGGTCTGTGCCCTCGGGTGCGGCGTTAGGCACACGCGGCTCGATCGGTGTGAACTTCTTGGACGAAGAAGCAGCAAAGTCGTGGTCAGCCTCGTATGATCCGTTGATCGCATTGTCGCGCTTGTCCTCCGACTTGTCAAGCAACTGCACGAGCGGGTGCGACTTGGCACGGCGGTTGGCTTCTCCGGGAGACAGGTCCATCACCTTGAGGAAGGCGAACGGCGACTGCTCCTCCTTGAGCGAGCTGTTGATCCACTCGGTGCTCCAAATGTTCATGAGGTTGTTCATGACGTAAGTGTCTGAGCCGGCGAGACTCTCCTCGCTCGGGCGCTTCAGCACGCCTCCGTCCTCCCAGAGGATCCTGGGAACCGTCACCTCGATGGCGTTTTTCGCCGAGTTGGGGCAGTACAGGTTGTCACCCTGTCGCGCAAGGTTGCCGCTCTGGCTGAACGATCCAAACAGGAACGGCGACTGCACATCGGCACGCTCGAACAGGTCGGGGTGGTTGCAGACCTTTCGGAACTGCATGACGAGGTTCATGAGGTTCTTGGTCGCGGTCGAGTCGTTGGTATCCGCCTTCATGAGGTCGGCGATCGAGATGCGGGATCGGAGGCGCTTGTAGATGTCGCGCTGGCGTTGACTGAGGTCGACGAGAACATCAATCTCAATCTTGTCGCCAAGCTCCTTCTGCACATGCTTCTTGACACGACGGAGCATGAACGGCTTCAGGATCGTGTGCAGACGCTTCAGCTGCTCGGGCTTGAGCTGGCCGTTGCCGCTTCCGGCATTCTCAATATCCTTGGAGAACCACTCGCTGAACTCCTCGTGCGAGTCGAATAGGGAAGGCATGATAAAGTGGAGTAGAGCCCACAGTTCTGATGTCAGCTAAGAGAAACCGCAGGCGAGCTTACCGTGCATCGAGTTCTGGATGGGAGTACCAGTCAGGAGAAGACGGTTACGGCAGTTGAACGACAGGAGCGACTTCCAACGCGCCGAGGAAGAGCTCTTGATGGCCTGCGCCTCGTCGAGAATCATGTACTGCCAGCGCATCATCTGGAAATACTTTTCGTCCTGAACAGCCTGTTTGTTAGTTGGAGGGACGTGCAATACAACTCACAAGTTGGTAACTGGTCACGAGGATGTGGAACGGCGAGTCCTCGGTGAAGGTCTGGTTCTTGCGGTTCCAGATACGACGCAGCGTCTCACGGTCCTTAGGCGAACCCCAGTACGGGAGTGCCTTGAGGTGGGGAACGAAGCGCGTCAGCTCCTGCTGCCAGTTGTGCAGCGTCGAGGAAGGCGCAATGACGAGGAAGGGACCCCAGAGGTTGTGGACCTCGGCGAGGTACGCTAGGAGCGAGATCGACTGGATCGTCTTTCCGAGACCCATCTCGTCGGCGAGGATTCCGTTGATGCCCTGCTCGTACAAGTTTCCGAGCCAGGTGAGACCCTTGAGCTGGTACTCCTTGAGCTGCGCCATGAGACGCTTGGGCTGAGTGATGGTGACCTGGTTCTCGCCAAGGTTCGGGTTCTGGAAGTCGAGCTCGTCGGCGTCCATGGGCTCGTCGGCCTTCTTGTCGAACTCGCGCGCCTTGTCGCGTGATGCCTGCATGGTAGCGAGCGCGCCCCTGGCGGCGTGGCGACGGAGGTTCTCCTCGTCGTCATCGTCAAAGTCGAGCTCCTTCTCCTCGCCGGCAGCGAGGTCCTCGAGGTTGCCAGAGACACCGTTGGGTGCATCCGGGATGGGCGTCGACTGACCACCGTCCATCTCCTCGGCCTCGTTCGTCTTGATCTTCTTGCCAATGAAGTGCGAGTACAGCTCAGTTTGCGTGAGCAGGAAGTTGAGCTTACGGGCCTGACGCTTGGATTCACGCGCCTCTTCCTCGGCCTTGGCCTTCTCCAGCGCCTCCTTCTCGGCACGCTTGCGAGCGGCGACCTCGTCCTTCTCGTTTTTGCGCCAGTAGACCATCATCTCGCGCATGACACGCTTGGCCTTGGCGTTCGCGTCCTTGTTGGACTTGGCCGAACGGTGGGACGGGCGAAGGTTACGAGAGTTGAGCAGGTTGCGCTGGCACGCCTGGGCGGTACGGGCAGCGTCCTGCTTGATCGCATTGTCGTAAGCCTGGTTGACACGGTAGACACGGGGCACATCGCGGATAATGGACGACCAGACCTGGCGCTGGATCTCCTCGACGAGCGAAAGACGGACCTAGGCCTCACGCTCGGACACGCCGCGAGGGTCGTACGTGTTGGGCTGGTGACGGGGAGGTGGCGGTGGGGGTGGGGGAACGCTCTCGGCTTCCTCGCGAGCAGCCTCCTCCTCCTTGGCCTTGATTTTCTTCTCCTTGGGAGGTCGAGTCCAGCGACCCTTGCCAACTCCAGGCTCCTTGGCTTTCCCAGAGCGCTTCTTGGGAGGTGGCGGTGGTGGCACGTCGCCATTCGCATCATCGTCGGCCTTGATCTCGTCAATCTCCGAGTTGATAATGTCGTCGACAGTGACGTCGGCAGCGAGGCTCTTCTTCTTCTTCGACTGGCGGCGCTTCTTCGGAGGAGCCTCGGAGCCGTCGTCCAGAAGAGCGGCAATGTCGGCATCGGCTTCTCCGTTCAGCGTCGACTCGTCGCCCTCGCTCTCGCCGTTCTCGCCGCGGGCGGCCTTCTCCGCAAGACGCCTCATGCGCTTCCAGCCCTTGGCGGGACCTGGCTTCTTGCGCATTGTGCCGTCCTTCCTACGTGCGGCAGGGCCGTTCTTCTTGAGCCACATCTCGTCCTGGACCTGCTTGACGTCGTCCTCAGTCAAGCCCTTCATGTCGTTTGCCTCGATCTTGGCGATGACCTCGGCGCGGGTAAGACCTGAAGGCCAGACGAGGGCGTTAGGGTCAATGTCCGGGATCACATCGTCGTCGCCGTCGTGCACAGAGGAGGCAGGCATAGGGCTGCTCGCGGCAACCATGTCGCCCTCGGCGAGGCCGAGAAGCTCGTCGTCGATCGCGGCCGAGGACACCTTGGGCTTGCGCTTGTACTTCTTCTTGGGAAGCTCCTGGCCGGCAGCAAGTGCGGCTTCCTTTGCCTGGCGCTGCGCAATGCGAGTGGGGTGATCGGCAGGCCAGCCCTTGCGCTTGGTCGGAACCTTGACAGTGACATTTTTGCCGTCGCCTAGGTCAGGTGTCCAGTAGAGGATCTCGTTGGCCTCGTGCTCGCGTCGTTGCTGAAACGTGCGTAGGTGCTCTTGCCACACATCCTGGTTCTCCTCCAGACTGTCGTCATGGCGAAGCACCTTCCTTCCCGCGGTAGACGGCATTGTTTCAGCTGCTGTGGGTGCGGACGCGGGTTCTGGCGAGCGGCGACGATCAGAGACAGGGCTCGATACAGCCGGGGGAAGAGGCGACTCCTCCCGCTCGTGCTCGAGGTCGCGGTCATGGCCACCACCGTTGCGCCACCCGGACGGCTGGTATGGCTGGAACGCGGGGGGTGCATGGGGAGGGGAAGGCGAGCGGTATGACGCGTACGACGATGGACCCGGCCCACCGCCAGAGCGGCGACCCGATGAGCGACCGGATGATCGCAGGCGCCTCGACTCGTACGGATCGGCCGCGGTGCTGTACTCGTGCGTGGTGTCGTAGGACGGGGCACGATCGTAACGACTAGTCTCTGGGCTGTCGTAGGACATGTCCGCCCTGCTGTGGTCGCCGCGGTGGAGGTAGGAGCGGCCTACATCGCGGGGCACACCGTAATAATCAGAGGAAGACTGAAGCGAGCGGTTCGAACGCGACATGTACCCGGGCTCGTAGCGCGAGCTGGATGGGTAGTCGTTGTAGCGAGATGATGAACGTGTCGGCGGTGAAAGGGCTGGTTGACGCGAACTGCGAGAGGAGACAGGGGGAGGTGAAGCAGACGCAGGCGGGGGAGGAGAATTCACAAGAGCCGACAACGACATGCGAGAGGAAACCGACGGACGTGGCGGGGATGGCTGAGTCAATGTTAGTTACAGGCTCTGGCGCATTGCGTGTGTCAAAGGACAACGAAGGAACACGAGTGGGACACGAGAGGCGAAGGGGGGTGGGCCTCCGCGGGAAAAGATTGTGCTTGCACCATGTTGTGTGCGGCACATCCGAATCCCATCTTCGCGCCCCTCGCCCATAGTAGCCCATGGTCCAACCAACACCACGCTCCCGGGCACACCCAGTGTGGTCTAGGTACTTACCGCCCTGTCCAAGTCCATGCCTCCGTTTGTAATCACTGGGCTCCTGCTGTTTGAGTGATGCCTTGTACGATGCGCGCGACTGGCCCTGGGCTCGTCGATGAGGTCGAGGTCCCGGTCGCCTTCGCGGTCATAATCGTACTCGGCCATGATGGCGTTGATGGCTGCTCGGTGCTGCCAGCCGGAATCGAGGTTGTCGCTGTTGCTTTGGTTGTTGCTTTGGACCGAAGTGTGGGGTGGTGGAGTGTGTTCTGGCGACAGCCCCGCCTAGTGGCCTGGTGGAAGCGAGAACCCAAAGCAGGCAGGCAGAAAGCAGTCTGCGTGCGTCGGTCCTGTGGGTCCAGTGGATATTCCGAGGGCTTGCTGGGCTTGCTGGGCTGCTTGGGTGATGGGGATCGTTTATTGGACGGGGTGTTACACGGTCAATGTAGGCAGGGGGAAGGATGGATGGGTGTTGTGAGGAGGATTTTCTTGATGCTTTTGTGGTGCGTTGGCGTTGTTGGGATGGGATGATGAGAAAGAATGAGGTGCGCGGGGATTTGGGAAAGAGAAGGGGGGAGTTGAGGGGGAGCCCGGAGCCAGGTGGCCAGGCGTGCAGGCGTGCCCTTAGCCAAGAGTGGTACTGAGTCTTAAATGGATGATGGGTTTTGGGTGGGGACGCGGAGCGCGGAGCGTGAGGCGTGAGCTGAGCGCGGTGCACCTCCACCGGCCGGGTGACTGTCAGTTATCTATGATGAGGATGACGGCGAGCGCGGGCACTGTGATGGCCTCGGCAAGGGTGTCTGATGCTATGCATGGGGAGAATCCTGGTGGTGCTTCAAGTTTCTTTTGGCTGCAAGAGAAGGAGCATTTTCGTGCCGTGCCGGGGGGGG